>NW_022196321.1:0-281128 GCF_008641045.1 Pistacia vera
ACATACGAGAGGAGTAAGATGAGAACAAGAAATACATGGAGATATAAGAGAGAAAGGCAAGCCACGTAGGTCCTATTTCTTTATAAAATTACAAACAAACCCAAAATTACAAAAACATACCAAAGGTCTAAGGCTTATATACCGGGCACTATGCAATTTCAAACAACAACATAGCATACATCCAAAACTAACATTTTGAATTTGGGTGGGTGGAATTATTAAATTACCCTATTTATATGTGAATAATTATATTGGTCTTATAGGTTCAAAAAATACAATTTGGCCCCCTGTGTGAAAAACAGAAAAGCAAAACAAAATAGTAGCTTTCTTGCTGCAGTGAAGAAATTTCTTTGCCGCGGCGAAATTCTTACACATATGGTTGCTGCAGCGAAGTTTTATTTCACTGTGGCAAACACAATAAACTTCCAAAAAACACAAAATGTTCCAAAAAGATTCATGCTACGAGGAAGTTTTATTTCACTATGGCTAGATCTACTTTTCCGCTAGGCTGCCATGGCGAAGGTTTATTTCACCACAGCCAGATTCACTTTTTACCTCTCGCGGCGGCTAAAGCCGCAAAACAATGAATCGCATAGTAACCCTTTTGCAGTTTTTTCATGTAACGATATGGATCCAAATCAAATCGAATGCACAAGCATTCGACCAAGACATCAATCTACCAATAAGTCATTCATCAACACATCATTAGTCAATTGATCAATAAAACAAAATTTTACAGATTTAAAAAACAATCAATTTATGCATCAACATGTTATCAATCAAATATACATGTTATCAATCAACAATTAAACATCATAATCTGGTACCCGAGGCTCTGATACCACTGTTAGTAACTGACCGGATTCGTACAATGAAAAAACGTAATATTTAAAACGAATTGATCAATTACATGAACCAAGATCTGAGTTCAAATTATAATGTTTTCATGCATAAACTGAAATGTAAAATAAAACTATATAAAAACAAACCCATACAAGGATTTAGTTCATACTAATGTTTGGAGGCTCCTTCGAATATCTCTGAGTTCAGACACGAACACTATTAACTGGATACTACTCACAACTGTTCATTGGATACTGTTCATCAATACTATTCATGTGATTCTTCTCTAATCGATCCAATGTAGGATCGCACTCACGAAAGTCCACATGAAGATAATCTGCAGAACCCTTGATTATTTTGCTAGAACAATCAAGGGCTTCAAGAATCAAGAAAGAAGAACAGGAAAAATTTCTTCTTCACACAAGACTGTAACGTGAGAGAAAGAGAGAGATAGGGTGGCTAGGGTTTTTGATTATTGAATAATACTCTGTAGTTTTAATTTTCCAAGTGACATCGAAGAAATCTCTTCTTGGATTCTTCCATACTGAATCTCTTTAGTACCTTGTCAATGTATATACTCTGACTAGGCCATGTAACCTACGTGATCTATCTCGGTAGATCTTTTTCTGATGTGTAGACTACTTCTCCTAAGTCCTTCATGGAAAGCACTTGGATACCCAATTCTTTCCCACTACAAGTTTGGTATATCATTCTCGATCAGAAGTATGTCATTGGCATACAACACTAGGAATTCCACTGTGCCTCCACTCACTTTCTTGTAAACACAAGGCTCATCTTCGTTCTTGATAAACCAAATTCTTTTATGGCTTCATCGAAACAAATGTTCCAGCTCCTTGAAGTTTGCTTGAGTCCATAAATAGATCTCTGCAACTTGCATACTTATCAGCTTGACCATCAAGAACGAACCATCGGCTTGTGTCATGTACACATCCTCTCTCAGGTTTCCATTCAGGAAAGCTTTTGACATCTATTTGCCAAATTTCATAGTCATGATATGTAGCAATCGCAACCATAATCCGAATGGATTTGATCATGGCAACCAGAAAAAGTTTTCCTCGTAGTCATACCACAATTTGTTTGAAACCTTTGGCAACCAGTCATGCCTATAAGTGTACACCTTGCCATCCATGTCAGTCTTCTTCTTGAAGACCCTTTGCACTCTATGGTTTTACCCCTTTAGGTGGTTCCACCAAATTTGGTTCTGTACATGGAGTCCACTCTCGATTTCATGGCTTCGAGCCATTAAACGGAATTTGGATCCAATATAGCGTCTTCGGTAGTTCTGGTTTCATCGTCTGGGTAGACTAGTATTTCACCATGTTGAGTCACGAGATAACCATATCTTTCTGGCTCATGGCGTACTCTCCCGATCTACGTAGCTCATATGCTACTTAGGTGCTTCACTTGGATCCACGATTTGGAGTGACTTCTTACATGTTCAACCACCTTTGTAGCACATCTTCTCGTCCTTGGTCTAATTACCTTATGGTTCTAGAACTTCATTGAGTTCTACTTTTCTCCTACTAGTACTTTTTCGAAAAATTCCTTTTCTAGGAAGACACCATACGAGTGATAAAATTGTGCGCTCTTTTGGGTGGTAGAAATAGTACCCTTTGGTTTCCCTAAGATACCCCACAAAATGCATCTCTCAGATTTTGGGCCCAGCTTATTCGAAGGCAATTTCTTGACATAAGCTTCACAACCCCAATCCTTAGATAAGCACAGTTGGGCTTTCACCCACTCCATAGTTCTATAGAGTCTTATTGATAGACTTTGATGGCACATGGTTCAATATGTGAGTCATAGTCTTCAGGGCATAACCCCAAAATGATGTAGGTAGATTAAAACTCATCATGGATCTAACCATGTCAAATAAGGTCCCATTTCTCCTCTCAGACACTCCATTGTGTTAGGGTGTAATACGAGGGTGAGTTATGATACTATCCCACATTCCTTCAGGCATTCAAAAAACCCTGAGCTCAAGTATTCACCTCCTTGATCCGACCGAAGGCCTTAATACTTTTGCCCAACATATTCTGTACTCATTCCTGAATTCTTTAAACTTATCAAAGGCTTCAGACTTATGTCTCATGAGATGGACATAACCATATCTACTGAAATCATCATAAATGTGATGAGTAGGAATATCCACCCTGGCTTCAACTGTTGTGGACCACATACATCACTATGGATGATGCCTAATAGTTCAGTAGCCCTTTCACTTTGTCTTGTGAAAGGTGACTTGGTCATCTTGCCTAAAAGGCATGACTCCCATATCTTAATGACCGGAAGTCAAAAGTGTCCAAAACTCCATCCCTTTGAATTTTGCAATGCGGGCCTGATTAACATGACCCAATCTACATTGCTAGAGGTATGTATGGTTTTGATCGCTATGTTTAGCTTTCTTAGTTTCAATATTGAGAATATCCTTATTGTTTAAATCAAGACATATAGTCTGTTATATAACCTTGCAATTCCAAATAAAACATATTCAAAACGAAAGGACAACAATCTATTAGAAATTTTGAAATGATATCCTATATTATCCAAAGCGGATACTTAAATAATGTTTCTAGAAATCGTAGGTACAAAGTAACAGTCTTTGATTCTAATAATAAGCCCATAGGCAAAGACAAACAATAAGTCCATACAGCTAATGCAGCCACATATGCCTCCATTTCCAACTCGTAGGTCCACTTCTCCCTTAGCGAGCAATCTACTCAGCCTTAGTCCCTGCACATCATTACAAATATGAGTACCACATCCTATGTCAATGCCCAAGATGTTGAAGGAGAGAAGTTAATCTCAATCATGTACATACCTGACGTCAAAGCATCTTACTTCTTCTTGTTCGCAAGGAAAGCCTTGTGTGTTTCCTCTAGTGGCCAGGTTGCCATAATAGAAGCAGACTACCTTCCCACCTTTCCCAACGCCACCCCCAGGCTTGAGAGCTTCCTATCCTTTGGCTTGGGCTTGGGATTTGCCTTGGCATTTCCCTTCCCTTAGCCTTTCCTTTACTGGTAGCAGCCGTAAAACAGGCTTGGACTTTTTCATGTCTTGCTCTACAGTCCTTAGCATGTTCAAAAGCTCTGACAGAGATTTCATCATGGTGTTCATATTAAAGTTGATTATGAATGATGAAAAGTATCACGTAAGGATTGCAGAATTAATCCACCTTGTAATTCTGCCTCTAACCCAAATCACAAAGTCTCAAGTCTCTCTATGTACCCAATCATCTTGAGCACATGAGGACTAACTTGGGCTCCCTCAATCATGCATTTCTAAACAATGCACTCGACACCTTGTACCTCTCATTTTGAGCTTTTCCTTTGAAAAGCTCATTGAGATGCAGAATTAGGCAGCAACGTCCACATTCTCATGCTGCTTTTGCAGCTCAGGTGTCATCAATGCTAACTAAGCATTGAACAATGTCAACATTGTCAAGAAACCTTTGTAAGTTTCCTTTTCTTCCGATGTGCATCAGGATCAAGCAAATAAGGCTTGTTAAGGATACATAATTTCTTTTCGGACTTTAATACAATTCAAATATTTCGATACCAATCCGAGAAATAGATACATCCAGCCTGTTTTCTTTCTCAATTATCGATCATAGGTTGATATTGCTCATTTTAAATGAATTTACAATACAGAAAAGTAAGTTATTATCATGTTTATTTTCATTATTTATAATGCCTTTTTAAAAATTGCTCCCACTATTTTCCTCAAGCCAATAGCCCTCACTATTAACTCGAGAAACCCTGTTGGCTTTCCTAGTGGACTGAGATGCCATCTGGCCCATTTTAAACCTTTGCTTTGGCAAACAAGCCAAAATGGGTTGATTAGGTAGGCCAACAAACTTAATCCACACCAGTTGATAGCTCCCACTACTACCTCAAATGTGGACTAAGCCAAAAAGCCAATCACACATACGATGACCCAGCCATTGTCCTCATGTGATTCTCAGTATCAGTAGAGTGGACCCTATATGTCGCCACGTACACATAACGAGTATACTTCTCTACTGTGCCTATGACGTGTTTATCAACCTTCGCTTTGGCAAACAAGCAAAACCGTCATTTTAAGTTGACCCATCGCCATTAAGGAAAACTCCAATAATTTTAACCTCTCATTGGTAAAACTGTACCCTTCGCTTTGGCGAACAAGGTTCCAACGAACAATGTTTTGATTAAAACCATGGTGATAGAAGGCATACGTGACTTAATATACTTAAGTTGAGGGTTTTTTATTTAATGTCTCAACAGATTATTACCTTTGTTAGAATTTCATTGTTTGGCATGTTATTGAACATTTAGCCTCAGCATGCATTCTAAACAAATAAAATGTGCCGGTACATGGCCCACTAAAACCGATTTCCTCGAGCCTAGAATCATGGGGTCAACCTAGGGGTTTAAAAGTAAATCTTGGGTTTTTCAAGTTATTCCTCTTCATAGCTCTTTCATTTCTTCTTCATGATCATTACAAATATTTTTTATAATAAACCCTATTCTAATTTACATCTATAAAAGAAACCTTGTGTTAGATATCCTCGACATGTTTGTATTAAGTTAATGGACCAATGACCGAAATAATAAATTGGATTGAGCATCAACTCAACCCAATGTGGCCACATATATAGTGTCATTTCCATTTACTAAATTACCCAGTGAGATAACTTATCCCGTGCCCAAAAGTGATGAATCCTTTGTTGATCTACCATAGTCTCGATACACTTCTCAATGTAGCCAATCACTACCGTATTGATAGCTTTGAATAGAACTACATTGAAATCATGTCAAACTACACCAATTGGTGCACAAGGCACTTTGGCAATCTCAAGTCTAAGGATCACATGCACCACCATCCATTAGAGGATTTATTCCATAGACACTGGGGTTACCATCCATATGGAATCCTCTGGTAGGTCTGTTCAGTGAACTTGCCTCTAGCAAGCACCTATGCATTGCACTAGGTTATCGGCAAACAACCTTGACAAGTGAGATCAATCACTGCCTTTCGACAAGGTCATTCAACACTATGATAGTCTTGCCGTAATGTGTTCTTAGTCAGAATAATACTAGGGCTATGGACGTTTCTAGAATGGCCACCATATGTGGTCAAAGGGTTCTCACTATCAAGACTTGAAACACTTGATACCCTTGTCACGGTTCTACCATCCTAAGGACATATATCATTACATATAACTATGATTTACACAATATAAAAAAATATGCCTTTTATTTATAAATAAACATTTATTACAGAGTCGATCTTACAATAATTGATTGGCTCTAGGGCACCTACTCTAATAATCTCCCACTTGCACTGTAGCCAATCATTCATGTATTAATATCGAATGACCTTAAGTGTATTTCATGCTTCTACTACGATAGAGGCTTCGTTAGTGGATCGGCAAGATTGTCATCAGTATGCACTTTACTGATTTGTATCTTTCCTCTCAACCATTTCTCTGATAAGATGAAAACGTCTAAGGTATGTGTCTGGCCTTCTGGTGAGACCGCGGTTCCTTTGCTTGAGCGATTACTTCATTGTTGTCACAATAGACATCTATTGGATCAACAATCTTGGAAACCATACCAAGTTCAATGACGAACTTCTTAATCCAGACTTCCTCCTTAGCCGCATCGAAATATGCAATATACTCAACCTCCATTTTAGAGTTCGCTACAATGCTACAAGTGCTCAATGCACATGAGTCATCAATCCAAGTACACAACATGACATACATGATGGATCCAATTGCTGATGCATATGGGATCCTCTTCATTCTATGTCTCTCATCATGTGTTTTAGGACACATATCCTTAGAGAGATAGACACCAAGTGACATCGAAAGAAATCTCTTCTTGGATTCTTCCATACTGAATCTCTTTAGTACCTGTCAATGTATATACTCTGACTTAGGCATGTAACCTACGTGATCTATCTCGGTAGATCTTTATTCTGATGATGTAGACTACTTCTCCTAAGTCCTTCAGGAGAAGCACTGGATAACCATATTTTCCCACTACAAGTTTGGTATATCATTCTCGCTCAGAAGTATGTCATTGGCATACAACACTAGGAATTCCACTGTGCTCCCACTCACTTTCTTGTAAACACAAGGCTCATCTTCGTTCTTGATAAAACCAAATTCTTTTATGGCTTCATCGAAAAAATGTCCAGCTCCTTGAAGTTTGCTTGAGTCCATAAATAGATCTCTGCAACTTGCATACTTATCCAGCTTGACCATCAAGAACGAAACCATCGGCTTGTGTCATGTACACATCCTCTCAAGGTTTCCATTCAGGAAAGCTGTTTTGACATCTATTTGCCAAATTTCATAGTCATGATATGTAGCAATCGCAACCATAACCGAATGGATTTGATCATGGCAACCGAAAAAAGGTTTCCTCAGTCAATACCACAAATTTGTTTGAAACCTTTGGCAACCAGTCATGCCTATAAGTGTACACCTTGCCATCCATGTCAGTCTTCTTCTTGAAGACCATTTGCACTCTATGGGTTTTACCCCTTAGGTGGTTCACCAATATTTGGTTCTGGTAATGGAGTCCATCTCAGATTTCATGGCTTCGAGCCATTTAACGGAATTTGGATCCAATATAGCGTCTTCGTAGGTTCTGGGTTCATCGTCTTGGTAGACTAGTATTCACCATGTTGAGTCACGAGATAACCATATCTTTCTGGCTCTGGCGTACTCTCCAGATCTACGTAGCTCATATGCTACTTGAGGTGCTTCACTTGGATCCACGAATGTGGAGTAACCTCCTCATGATGCTCAACCACTTCTTGTGGCACATCATCCCGTCCTTCGTCTAGTATATCTTGTGGTTCTAGAACTTCATCGAGTTCTACTTTTCTCCCACTAGTACTTCTTAGAAAATATTCCTTTTCTAGGAAGACACCAGATCGAGCAACAAAAATTTTGCGCTCTTCTGGGTGGTAGAAATAGTATCCTTTGGTCTCCTTTGGATACCCCACAAATATACATTTACAGGATTTTGGGCCCAGCTTGTTCGAAGTCAATTTCTTAACATAAGCTTCGCAACCCCAAATCCTTAGATAAGACAAGTTGGGCTTTCGCCCACTCCATAGCTCATATGGAGTCTTATCTACAGACTTTGACGGCACACGGTTTAAAACGTGAGTCGCAGTCTCTAGGGCATAACCCCAGAACGATGCAGGTAAATCACTAAAACTCATCATGGACCTAACCATGTCAAGTAAGGTCCTATTCCTCCTTTCTGACACTCCATTGTGTTGGGGTGTATAAGGAGGGGTGAGTTGTGATACTATCCCACATTCCTTCAGGTACTCAGAAAACCCCGAGCTTAAGTATTCACCTCCTCGATCCGACCGAAGAGCTTTAATACTTTTGCCCAACATATTCTGTACTTCATTCCTGAATTCTTTAAACTTATCAAAGGCTTCAGACTTATGTCTCATGAGGTGGACATAACCATATCTACTGAAATCATCAGTAAATGTGATGAAGTAGGAATATCCACCTCTGGCTTCAACTGTTAGTGGACCACATACATCACTATGGATGATGCCTAATAGTTCAGTAGCCCTTTCACTTTGTCTTGTGAAAGGTGACTTGGTCATCTTGCCTAAAAGGCATGACTCCCATATCTTAAATGACCGGAAGTCAAAAGTGTCCAAAACTCCATCCCTTTGAAGTTTTGCAATGCGGGCCTGATTAACATGACCCAATCTACAATGCTAGAGGTATGTATGGTTTTGATCGCTATGTTTAGCTTTCTTAGTTTCAATATTGAGAATATCCTTATTGTTTAAATCAAGAACATATAGTCTGTTATATAACCTTGCAATTCCAAATAGAATACCATTCAAACGAAAGGACAACAATCTATTAGAAATTTCGAAATGATATCCTATATTATCCAAAGCGGATACTGAAATAATGTTTCTAGAAATCGTAGGTATAAAGTAATAGTCTTTGAGTTCTAATAATAAGCCCATAGGCAAAGACAAACAATAAGTCCATACAGCTAATGCAGCCACATATGCTCCATTTCCAACTCGTAGGTCCACTTCTCCCTTAGCGAGCAATCTACTCAGCCTTAGTCCCTGCACATCAGTACAAATATGAGTACCACATCCTATGTCAATGACCCAAGATGTTGAAGGAGAGAAGTTAATCTCAATCATGTACATACCTGACATCAAAGCATCTGACTTCTTCTTGTTCGCAAGGAAAGCCTTACAGTGTTTCCTCTAGTGGCCAGGCTTGTCATAATAGAAGCAGACTACCTTCCCACCTTTCCCAACGCCACCCCCAGGCTTGAGAGCTTCCTATCCTTTGAGCTTGGGCTTGGGATTTGCCTTGGCATTTCCCTTCCCTTAGCCTTTCCTTTACTGGTAGTAGCCAGTAAAACAGGCTTGGACTTTTTCATGTCTTGCTCTACAGTCCTTAGCATGTTCAAAAGCTCTGACAGAGATTTCATCATGGTGTTCATATTAAAGTTGATTATGAACGATGAAAAAGTATCACGTAAGGATTGCAGAATTAAATCCACTTGTAATTCTGCCTCTAACCCAAATCACAAAGTCTCAAGTCTCTCTATGTACCCAATCATCTTGAGCACATGAGGACTAACTTGGGCTCCCTCAATCATGCGATTTCTAAACAATGCACTCAACACCTTGTACCTCTCATGTTGAGCTTTTCCTTTGAAAAGCTCATTGAGATGCAGAATTATGGCAGCAACGTCCACATTCTCATGCTGCTTTTGCAGCTCAGGTGTCATCAATGCTAACATAAGGCATTGAACAATGTCAACATTGTCAAGAAACCTTTGGTAAGTTTCCTTTTCTTCCTGAGTGGCATCAGGATCAAGCTCAGCCAAATAAGGCTTGTTAAGGATACATAATTTCTTTTCGGACTTTAATACAATTCAAATATTTCGATACCAATCCGAGAAATTAGATACATCCAGCCTGTTTTCTTTCTCAATTATCGACATAGGTTGATATTGCTCATTTTAAATGAATTTACAATACAGAAAAGTAAAGTTATTATCATGTTTATTTTCATTATTTAATAATGCCTTTTATTAAAAATTGCTCCCACTATTTTCCTCAAGCCAATAGCCCTCACTATTAACTCGAGAAAGCCTGTTGGCTTTCCTAGTGGACTGAGATGCCATCTGGCCCATTTTAAACCTTTGCTTTGGCAAACAAGCCAAAATGGGTTGATTAGGTAGGCCAACAAACTTAATCCACACCAGTTGATAGCTCCCACTACTAACCTCAAATGTGGACTAAGCCAAAAAGCCAATCACACAATACGATGACCCAAGCCATTGTCCTCAAGTGTGATTCTCAGTATCAGTAGAGTGGACACTATATGTCGCCACGTACACATAACGAGTATACTTCTCTACTGTGCCTATGACGTGTTTATCAACCTTCGCTTTGGCAAACAAGCAAAACCGTCATTTTAAGTTGACCCATCGCCATTAAGGAAAACTCCAATAAATTTTAACCTCTCATTGGTAGAACTGTACCCTTCGCTTTGGCGAACAAGGTTCCAACGAACAATGGTTTGATTAAAACCATGGTGATAGAAGGCATACGTGACTTAATATACTTAAGTTGAGGGTTTTTTATTTAATGTCTCAACAGATTATTACCTTTGTTAGAATTTCATTGTTTGGCATGTTATTGAACATTTAGCCTCAGCATGCATTCTAAACAAAATAAAATGTGCCGGTACATGGCCCACTAAAACCGATTTCCTCGAGCCTAGAATCAGTGGGTCAACCTAGGGGTTTAAAAGTAAATCTTGGGTTTTCAAGTTATTCCTCTTCATAGCTCTTTCATTTCTTCTTCATGATCATTACAAATTATTTTATAATAAAAACCCTATTCTAATTTACATCTATAAAATAGAAACCTTGTGTTACATACGAGAGGAGTAAGATGAGAAGAAGAAATACATGGAGATATAAGAGAGAAAGGCAAGACACGTAGGTCCTATTTCTTTATAAAATTACAAACAAACCCAAAATTACAAAAACATACCAAAGGTCTAAGGCTCATATACCGGGCACTATGCAATTTCAAACAACAACATTGCATACATCCAAAACTAACATTTTGAATTTGGGTGGGTGGAATTATTAAATTACCCTATTTATATGTGAATAATATTGGTCTTATAGGTTCAAAAAATACAATTTGGCCCCTTGTGTGAAAAACAGAAAAGCAAAACAAAATAGTAGCTTTCTTGCTGCAGTGAAGAAATTTCTTTGCCGCGGCGAAATTCATACACACATGGTTGCTGCAGCGAAGTTTTATTTCGCCGTGGCAAACACAATAAACTTCCAAAAAACACAAAATGTTCCAAAAAGATTCATGCTACGGGGAAGTTTTATTTCACTGTGGCTAGATCTACTTTTCCGCCAGGCTGCCATGGCGAAGGTTTATTTCACCACAGCCAGATTCACTTTTTACCTCTCGCCACGGCTAAAGCCGCAAAACAATGAATCGCATAGTAACCCTTTTGCAGTTTTTTCACGTAACGATATGGATCCAAATCAAATCGAATGCACAAGCATTCGACCAAGACATCAATCTACCAATAAGTCACTCATCAACACATCATTAGTCAATTGATCAATAAAACAAAATTTTACAGATTCAAAAAACAATCAATTTATGCATCAACATGTTATCAATCAAATATACATGTTATCAATCAACATCATAATCTGGTACCCGAGGCTCTGATACCACTGTTAGTAACTGACCGGATTCGTACAGTGAAAAAATGTAATATTTAAAATGAATTGATCAATTACACGAACCAAGATCTGAGTACAAATTATAATGTTTTCATGCATAAACTAAAATGTAAAATAAAACTATATAAAAACAAATCCATACAAGGATTTAGTTCATACTAATGTTTGGAGGCTCCTCCGAATATCTCTGAGTTCAGACACGAACACTATTAACTGGATACTACTCACAACTGTTCACTGGATACTGTTCATCAACACTGTTCATGTGATTCTTCTCTAATCTATCCAATGTAGGATCGCACTCACGAAAGTCCACATGAAGATAATCTGCAAAACCCTTGATTATTTTGCTAGAACAATCAAGGGCTTCAAGAATCAAGAAAGAAGAACAGGAAAAATTTCTTCTTCACACAAGACTGTAACGTGAGAGAAAGAGAGAGATAGGGTGGCTAGGGTTTTTGATTATTGAATAATACTCTGTAGTTTTAATTTTAAGTTGCACTTATATAAAGCAATAATTAAAACCCTATTCCACTTAGGAATAGCCATGGGCTCCAACCCTAGTTCACCCTTGCAACCAAACACATCCTTTATGGTATTTTAATTAATTAATTATTATTATAATTAAAATCAATTAATATATAATAATATATTAACATTTAATTAATAATAATAATTCATTTAAATATATACATAGATATATTTAAATATAATCTCACTAATTTAATTTTAATATTAAAATTAAATATAGGCAACAACCTCAGCAGATTTAATTGCACTGTGAGATTACCAAAATACCATTTCACCCTGAAAGACGAAAATACCCTTCTCACAAATTGATTCTTAAATTATCTTCTAAGTGTGTGACTCGTAGGCTCCTCATCATATCGACAGTGTGTAGTATCGCAATTAACACCAATTAATTGTCTCACTACACACAGACTAAGATTGGCCCCTAGCAAGGCATCATGGCCACCCAATAGATTCGGATTCAGCAAAACTGTAGCCTGTCAATTGTATGGTTACCGTTCAATCTAATCATTTCATCATCTGTTATCTCATTGACACTGAGGTACATAAATAGTGTCAACCTCAAATATCCTCCACATGTTTGTATTCAGTTAATGGACCAATGACCAGAATAATAAATTGGATTGAGCATCAACTCAATACCATTGTGCCCACAGATTTAGTGTCATTGCCATTTACTGAATTACCCAGTGAGATAACTTCTACCGTACCCAGGAGTGATGAATCCTTTATTGATCTACCATAGTCTTGATACACTTCTCAATGCAGCCAATCACTACCGTATTGATAGCTTTGAATAGAACTACGTTGCGCTAATGTCAAACTACACCAATCGGTGCACAAGGCACTCCGGTGATCTCAAGTCTAAGGATCACATGCACCACCATCCATTAGAGGATTTATTCCATAGACACTGGGGTTACCACCCATATGGAATCCTGTGGTGGGTCTGTCTAGTGAACTTGCTTCTAGCAAGCACCCATGCGTTGCACCAGGTTGTCGACAAATAACCTTGATAAGTGAGATTAGTCACTGCCTTTCGACAAGGTCGTTGAAAACTATGATAGCCTTACCGTATTATCTGTGTCCTTGGTTAGAATAATACTAGAGCTACGGACGTTTCTAGAATGGCCACCATATCTGATCATAGGGTTCTCACTATCAAGATTTGAAACACTTGATACCCTCATCACGGTTCTACCATCGTAAAGACATATATCATTATATGTAACTATGATTTACATAATATAAAAGAATATGCATTTTATTGATAAATAAAAAATTATTATTGAGTCAGTCTTACAGTTATTGATTCGCTCTAGGGCATCTACTCTAACAGCATTATCATTTACCCTATCAACAACCTCAAAAGGCCCATTTGCTCTAGGAGCTAATTTACTCTTTCTCTTATGTGGAAACCTCTCCTTTCTCAAGTGAATCCACACTAATCCCCCCGTTGGAAAAGCTTAGGCTTTCTATGCTTATTTGCCTTATTCTTGATCTTTTCATTTGATTTTTCAATTTGAGCTCTCACGGTTTCATGGAGTTTCTTCATTTGCTTCAATTTCTCATTAGCATCCACACTTGGCTCAAAATCATGGGGTAAGGAAGTGAGATCAAAAGGGATAAGTGGGTTTACTCCATACAACACCTCAAATGGAGTGTGACCCGTAATCGAACTAGGACTCCTATTGTAGGTGAATTCAGCATGTGCCAATTGCAAATCCCAATCCCTTAAATGCTTACTCACCAAACTCTTTAGGACATTGCCCAACACCTTATTCACCAGTTCGGTTTGGCTATTGGTTTGAGGGTGATGTGAGGTACTAAACATCAATTTTGTCACTAATTTACACATAAACTTCTCCAAAAGTGACTCAAAAATTTTGTATCCCTATCTGAGACAATGGTTCTCAGAATGCCATAAAGTCTCACCACTTCTCTAAAGAATAATTCGGCAATTTGGAGGCATCATGTGTGGTATGACATGATATGAAATGGGCCATTTTTGAGAACCTATCAACCACTACCATGATGGAATCTTTTCCCTTTTGGGTCCTAGGCAATGCAACCACAAAATCCATGCTAAGGTCCTCCAAAGGGTGCTCGGCTATGGGTAAGGGTAGGTATGGGCCAGCCTTGAATTGACTCTAAGCTCTCTGACATGATCCACACCTTCTAATGAGAGTTGAACATCCCTTAACATCTTAGGCCAATAGAAATATTCTTTGATGGTTTCTAAAGTCTTAGTAACCCCAAAGTGACCTGCCAACCCACCACTATGTTCTTCCCTCATGATTAATTCTCTAAAACTACCCTTACGGACACATATCTTCTACCCTTGAACAAGTACCCATCATGCATAATGTAATGTTCAAAACCAGGTTTCCCACCTTAAGTTTTGCATGTTTTCATCTCCAAATCTACCTCATAACACAACTTCATTAATTCAAAGCCTAAAACTCTAGAATCAGGTAAAGAAAGTAAGGCATACCTTCTAGAGAGTGCATCGGCTACAACATTGTGTGCTCCTTGCTTGTAATTCAGCACAAATGAAAAAGATTGGATGAACTTAACCCATTCAGCATGTCTTGTGTTGAGTTTGTGCTTCCCATTGATGAACCTCAAAGCTTGGTGGTTCGAATGGAGGACAAATTGTTTTGGCCATAGATAGTGACTCCAATGGCCAAGTGCTCTCACTATAGCATAAAACTCCTTATCATAGGTGTTATATTTCCTCCTTGAATAACTAAGCTTCTCACTAAAGTATGCTATTGGTGATAATTTCTTGAAAATACACTTATACTTAGTGGTTTATAGGTATCATTTGTGGGAAATTAGGATTAATTCGCATGAATTAACTTAATTGTTTCATAAACGTACTTTTCGGGATCACGGATATTTTTGTTGTGTTTTCAGGGTATAAGGCTCAAAAATAATATTCAGATGAAAGATGATGTTGCCAAGAGAATTTGTGACAACTGGAAACAAATGGATCGAGAATCGGAGTTGAATTGAAGAAGTTATGGAAGTTGAAGTAAAGAGAAGATCCTAGATTACGTTCCAACTTGAGCATGCCTCCGTATTTTGAGAATATCTTGAGATGTAGAACTCGGATTAAGATGATTCTTTGACTTGTGGAAATCTTATTCAAAGGGCTACATTTCATATGTTTACTACTTTTCAAAATTGGATCGTTATTGAGTTCAAAAATCACCATCTCTGAAGAATAGTGGAATGATGTGGGAAGAAGACTAGTAGCTACTGTGCTGTGGCACACTTTTTCCAGTAGCTACTGTGCCACAGCACAGTGCTGTGGCACAGTCACGATAGCTGGGAACTTTTCCTCCATTTTTGACTAGGAAAATAGGGTTTTAATAGTCCTAAACTAACTAGAATCAAGGAAAACAAAACCCTAACCCTTGTGGGATATAAATAGAAGTCTTTTAGCATTATTTTACGGGAATTTCTTTTAGAGATAAAAAAAAAAGAGAGGACAAATATATTCAAGAACTGAAGAAAAAAGGAGATTAAAGAAGGCTTGGAGAAGAAGAATTGGAGGAGATCATCATCAACTTCATTAATCCAACCAAGTTTCACTAAGTTTTTCTTCTTCTTTGTTATCATTATTTGTTATGAATAATACAATGATGTTCTCATATTTATTCATGAAGAACTGATTCTTTTGTGATTGAGGGTGATTTGAAAGCCCTAGACATGTCTTGTGATTAATAAAATCTACATCTATTTATCTTTTGATCCCTCTTGGTTATGTGATTATTTCTCTGTGAATAGGGTTTAGATAGATTGTCTTAATTGTTTAAGTGCGCAATTAAATAGTTAGGATTAATTTATTAATGCCAATTTAGGTTGTTTAGTATGGAATCGCTTTATTAACCTAAATAACTAGTGGTAAAGTGTATGCCTGCATACATGGGGGGTAATCACTCAAGATAACTAAACCGACCATATGAGTTTAGCCTTGATTCAGTAGGTCTCTCGCAACTTAATGCTTTTATTACTTTGAATCTAGAGATCGTATCCTAGGTTATTTAATAAATAGGGAATTGGGTTATGACCGTGTCTAATCCAACGACTCAGTAAGGAGAGATAGAACTTATCAACGTTTGGTATTTTCTGAGCTGATGTGATTAAGAGGGTAAAAAGTTAAAGAGTGCTTTTATTATATATAATTCATGTCTAGTGGTGGCGAATAAACCTTCAATCCAGTTTCTCTTATTTATCTCTTTCGTGATTGTCTGCTTGTTTTATTTTGTTTGATTTTAGTTTGATAGTTTTTGTTGAGTTTTTATAATTCGTGACAAACCCTGTTTGAAGTAGATAATTAATTGAGTTCACAAATCCTCTATCGGAAAGACCCTTACTTGCTCTTTGCTACTACATGACTTTGCATTAGAATTTAGTGAGGTAAAATTAGGTGTTGCATTTGCACGCATCGATTGGCCTTTTGGATTGATTCAAAATTGCCTCAATGCCAACACCACTTGCATCACACTCTACTTCAAACACTTGGTTGAAATCCGGTAAGGCATGGATGGGAGCTTCACACAACTTCTTCTTAATCAAGTTAAAGGCCTCATTTGCTGCCTTAGTGATGCATGCAAATGCAACACCTAATTTTACCTCACTAAATTCTAATGCAATGTCGTGTAGTAGCAAAGAGCAAGTAAGGGCCTTTCCCGCAAAGGATTTATGAACTCAATTAATTATCTACTTCAAATAGGGTTTGTCACGAATTATAAAAACTCAACAAAAACTATCAAACTAAAATCAAACAAAATAAAACAAGCAGACAATCACGAAAGAGATAAATAAGAGAAACTGGATTGAAGGTTTATTCGCCACCACTAGACATGAATTATATATAATAAAAGCACTCTTTAACTTTTTACCCTCTTAATCACATCAGCTCAGACACCTACTGAATCAAGGCTAAACTCATATGGTCGGTTCAGTTATCTTGAGTGATTACCCCCCATGTATGCAGGCATACACTTTACCACTAATTATTTAGGTTAATAAAGCGATTCCGTACTAAACAACCTAAATTGGCATTAATAAATTAATCCTAACTATTTAATTGCGCACTTAAACAATTAAGACAATCTATCTAAACCCTATTCACAGAGAAATAATCACATATCGAAGAGGGATCAAAAGATAAATAGATACATATTTTATTAATCACAAGACATGTCTAGGGTTTTGAAATCACCCTCAATCACAAAAGAATTAGTTCTTCATGAATAAATATGAGAACATCATTGTATTATTCATAACAAATAATGATAACAAAGAAGAAGAAAAACTTAGTGAAACTTGGTTGGATTAATGAAGTTGATGATGATCTCCTCTAATTCTTCTTCTCCAAGCCTTCTTTAATCTCCCTTTTTCTTCAGTTCTTGAATAATCTTTGTTCTCTCTTTTTATCTCTAAATGAATTCCCCTTAAATAATGCTAAAAGACTTCTATTTATATCCCACAAGGGTTAGGGTTTTGTTTTCCTTAATTCTAGTTAGTTTAGGACTCTTAAAACCCTATTTTCCTAGTCAAAAACGGAGGAGAAGTTCCCAGCTGTCGTGACTGTGCCATGGCACTGTGCTACGGCACAATAGCTACTGGAAAAAGTGTGCTGCAGCACAGTAGCTACAGGTCTTCTTCCCGTATAATTCCACTATTCTTCAGAGATGGTGCTTTTTAGACTTGATAACGATGGAATTTAGAAACGTGTAAACATATGAAATGTAGCCCTTTGAATCAGATTTCCAACGGTCCAAGAATCATCTTAATAAGAGTTCTACATCTCAAGATATTCTCAAAATACCGAGGCATGCTCAAGCTGGAACGTAATCTAGAATCTTCTCTTTACTTCAACTTCCATAACTTCTTCAATTCAACTCCGATTCTTGATCCGTTTGTTTCCAGTCGTCAAAACTTCTCTCGCCAACATCATCTCTCATCCGAATATTATTTTTGATCCTTATTTCCTGAAAACACAACAAAAAATACCTGTGATCCCGAAAAGTGCGTTTATGAAACAATTAAGTTAATTCATGCGAATTAATCCTAATTTCCCACAAATGATACCTATAAACCACTAAGTATAAGTGCATTTTCAAGCACTTATCACTTAGTCCACTCAAAAGATCCCTTCTTCAAACATTCAGTTATGGGAGCCATGATGGAACTAAAATTAGGTACAAACCTTCAGTAGAAAGAGGCTAAACCATGAAAACTCCTCACTTCCGTAATTGAACTAGGTTTAGGCCAACTATGAATGGATTCTACCTTGGATTTGTAATAGCCGCTTTCTACTCAAATACTCATAAAACATATACATAATAAAATACATATAAAATAGTATAAAAAGTTGGGCCCAAATTTTTCTTTCATTAAACATATACATTATATATACAAAATTTGTATCATGTACAAAACTATCAAAAACAAGGTGGACAGTGTAGCCATTTCCCTTCGCTTGTCGATGCCCATCCGACCGTGTCCTCACCTAGATCCTGCAAAACATAGGAAACAACGGGGTGAGCACTAAAACAATGCTCAGTAAGTAAATCCTCTACTCATCTAACCCCGTAACTCTCTCTCTAATTCTTTCCTTACAATGCTCATTTACTCTTTCTCTTATACTTCTTTCTATTTTCTCTTTCTCATAACTGTTTTTTCTACTAACTCGCTTTAGTAAGTCACGGCCTCATCTTACCGGAGGCACGGCCGAGACTCACTCCCGCTCTACGTGACTTCTACTCATTCTAGCCGATCGGACTCGGTTATGCATGGATTCGGAACCCTTGGCCATGTGAGTGTATAAACTCTCTCTCGGGTACTCTCGGGTATAGCCCTCATCCGCATGCACTCTCACGGGCTACACCACTTCTCTCTCTCATACTCATGCCGCTCTCTCAATGCGACGTACATGTGGGAATACTCTACCCATAACTCACGGGTTCCCCATCGCACAACCTACTCTATTCTATTTTTCTCTCTTTTCTCTTAATAAAGCTTACACTCAAAGTGCTCTACTCTTTTTTCTCTAATGCAATTAATTCATATGAATGACTCATGCTCATTAATGCACTCATGAAATGCAATTATGCCATGTAGCAATAATTAAGGTTCTCTACTCTTACTCATGTCTTACTCAAGCATTTCATCATACAACTCATGTGCATATAAAACTCTACTTACTCTATAACTCTTCTTCCCTATTTAATCATCCCAAAATGGGAGAAACTCCCTCATACTCTCTAAGTTCCTGTCAAAGAAAGACACTCCCAAAGGATTTGGCTCAAAACTCTCTCCAACTTCCATCAAATTCAACTCAATCTCAACTCAACATCATAGCATCTCAACTCTTCTCATAACTCAAGTATATATAACAATAAATAGAAATAACCATCCCTCTCATCAAAATTTCTCAATAAACATAATATATACACATACATACATAAATCTTTACTCAAAAGAGTTCTTAAATCTCAACTTGAGTTGGATTTACTTACTTTGTGGGTAAGTGACTTCTCTAACACTTCTCCTTTCCCTTGTTGTCTTGTCTTCTCTCTACAACTATAACAATAACAACAATATAAGACTTCAATACAACTATGAGCAAACTCACATCTAAAGCAAGAATCCTTACCTTAGGATGCTTTAGATTCAAACTCTACTAAAATTACCCCAAAAGCTCCCTAAAACTCCTTAGAAATCTTGGATAATTGAATGGAGGATTGAAAGGAAGTAGAGAATGAGAATGGTGGTGGAAAATGCGTGAAATGAAGGGATAATCCTTTGTTAGCTCAATTTACAAACAAACATTCCCATTTTACCCTTGCTCTTCCTTGAAAATTCCATCTTTGTACTTTAATTCATTACAAACACACCCCCAACTCCAACACATTCTCTACTAAATTTCCTTATATTTTACTCCCCACTTTTCCTGCTAATTAGGGGTAGAATAGTCATTTTTCCTCTATGGAGAATGCTCTAGAAACCTCAAGAAAACTTTTATGCCATCCTGTTATTGCGGCGAAGAAAGTTTCGTCGCCCTGGTGAAAAATTACAGAATCGACATCGCAACACAGAGCTGACGTTGCCGCGGCGAAGACTATGCTTCACCTTGGCAAAGACTGTACTACCAAGATTCCTCAAATCTTAACCAATTTCAACCAAAACTAACAACATACAAGCTCAATTGAAGCTGGATCAATGAACATTTAAGTAATACAACAAATCTTAGCTACGTACCTCAAATGGGGCATTACAGGATTGTTCTACCTTAATGCCTTCTCCCAGAACCACTTAACCTAAGAACACCAATTGCTTCATAAATAATTCACATTTTTCAAGCTTAGCATACAACTTTTTCTACCACAACAATTGAAGCACTAAGCTAAGGTGTTCTACATGACTATCCTCACATGTACTATATATCAATATGTCATCAAAATATACAACCACAAATTTTCCAATGAAAGGCTTGATTACCTCATTCATTAACCTCATGAAGGTGCTTGGTGCATGGGAAAGGCCGAAGGGCATCACCATCCATTCATACAATCCTCCCTTGGTCTTGAATGCCGTTTTCCACTCATCTCCCTCTCTCATTATAATTTGATGGTAACCACTTCTTAGATCAATCTTTGAGAAGATGGTTGCACCATGAAGCTCATCTAACATGTCATCCAATCGGGGTATGGGATACCTATATTTGATAGTTATTCGGTTGATGGCCTGACTATCAATACACATTTGGTAAGTGCCATCCTTCTTGGGCACAAGCAAGGCTGGAACTGAGCAAGGACTCATGCTCTCTCTCATAAATCCCATGGAAATCAACTCCTCAACTTGCCTTTGAAGCTCTCTTGATTATTTAGGATTACACCTATATGCTGGCCTATTGGGAAGAAGGGCACTGAGATCCAAATCAATGTCATGGTGCAAATCCCTTGGTAACTCTTAGGGAAAATCATCTGCAAATTCATCCAAGAGATGGTGAACTTTCGGGTGAAATTAAGGTTATTTTCTCTCTTGGTTTGTCTCAGCTATAAGGAGTGCAATAAGAGGCTTGTGTTTTAGGAAGGCTTTCTCTAATTGGGTGCTATTTAGGAAAAGTGTTTTTTGGGTTGGTTCCTTGGATGGTGTTTGGGAAAGTGTTTGGGAAGTTGTTTGTGTGGGAGCTTGGATAATGGCTTGGGTAGGGGCTAATGGTGCAAGGGTATAATGGTTTTCTTGTTGAGCTTGAATGAGTAGGTGTTCTTGTGACCATCATGGATCACCTCTCGATCATATTGCCACGGTCTTCCAAGTAAAATATTACAAGCATCCATGGGAATGATTTCACGAAGCACCTCATCCGAATAGTTCTTGCCAATGGAGAATGGTACTACTACTTGCTTGACTACTTGGATGGTGTCTCCATTGCTTAACCATTGTAGCTTGTATGGATGAGAATGATTCATAATCGGCAACCCCAATTTCTCCACAAGTTTGGTGGAAGCAACATTGGTACAATTCCTACTATCAATGATCATTAAGCAAACTTTCCCCTTGATGGTGCACCTTGTATGAAACAAGTTCTCTCTTTGGTTCTCTTGAGGGTTTACTTGAGTATGCAGCAACCTCTTGAGCATAAGCATCTCTCCACTAGCAGCTTCCTTAATAGCATCATTCTCACTCTCATCTACTTCCTCTTCTTCACTAGAATCCCTTTGACAGGCATTATCAATCTCATTAATCTCTCTAAGGGTCATAACCGTTCGGTTTGGGCAATTGGCTTGGAAGTGTCCATAACCTTGACACTTGAAACACTTCTTGTTCTTCAAATCTGGTCATGGAGCATCATTCTTCACAAAACCTATTTTCTCCTTTGGTGCTTCATTGGCTTTGTTCTTATCATAAGCCATAGGTGCCATAAATGGTTTGGTGTAGGAAGGTGAACCCCTTTGGTAGTTATTCTCCTTAAAGAGCTTCTTGAGGGCCAAGGACTTCATGCTCTTCAATTGCTTCTCAATCTTCGTAGACAGCTTCCAAACATCCCCAAAAGAATGGTAAGTTTGCAACTCAATCTTATATGCAATGTCCTTACTCAAACTGCCAATGAATCTTGCAATTGTATGCTCTTTCTCTTCGGGAATGTCACTTCTCAACATCAACCCTTCAAACTCCCGAATATACTCTTCAACTTTTCTATCTCCTTGTTTCAAATTATGGAGCTTAAGATAAAGGTCTTGTGTCACGGCCCAATCTAACCATGGGCATGGCTGGGGATCACAAAGCACCCACTCTCGTGACCATTCTACTCAATACAGCTAGCCTGATGGTACTCACCATCCTTCCCAATTGACTATAGCCCCTTGGTCTTAGGTTCGAGTGGTGGGGGAGACGAAAGAAATCCCTTAAGAGGGGGGGACAATACTGAGTAGAATGGTCACGAGAGTGGGTGCTTTGTGATCCCCAGTCGTGCCCATGGTTAGATTGGGCCGTGACATCTTGCTTGTGATTGTCGGGCAAGAACCTTTTCTTCAGCACTTTCTTCAACTTCTCCCATGACCAAAATCTAGTCTTCCCTTCCCTTTCTCTCTTCTTCCTTGTATTTTCCCACCACAAGGAGGCATACTTCTTGAACTTCAATATGGCTACTTTACACCTCTTCTCATCATTGTAGTCCTTAAACTCAAATACCCGTTCAATCTCATGCAACCAATCAATGAAGTCATTTGGGTCATGACTTCCATTAAATTCGGGTAAGTCTATCTTAATACCCCTATCACCATCAACTCTTCTCCTCCTAAGTGCCTTGGATTCACTAGAGGAAGCATACTACCTCTTAAGTTCTCCATAGATAGTGGTGTCCTAATGATGGTTCTTTGGCAGTAGTGTGGTCAACCTTCTCGTTGGGCCGGTTGTGGAGTTTCTTCAAGGGTGGATTGGGATAGATTAGCAATGTCCTTAGACATGTTAACCATCAATTCCATCATGTTGGACATGTTCTTCTTTGCTTCATCAAGTTCCTCTTGAATTTTTAGGCTGACACACTCCCATGGTAGTGGGGGTGAAGTTGGGGAGGAAGTGGTCTTGTTTGCCATGAAAATTGGGTGAGTTTTAGCTACTGTTAACAACAACTTTGGGTGAATAGTAACTTTTTCTTAATATTGGAAAAATGAAAAGTGGGAGGGAAAGGTCAAGTGTATAACTTTTGGTGATTTTGGTTGAAGTGAGTAGTAATATGTGAATAGTATTATGAATAGTATGGATTAGGCTAATTAATTGAGCTTAGGTTTTGGTTAACGGTTATAATTGGTTTGGTTGGGAAGGAATGGGTTTAGTTGAATTTGGAGGGAATTTGTTAGGATTGGGTGAGGTGGCAGTAGACTTAGTTAGAAGGGAACAAGATGTAAGGGAGTTGGTTAGGTAATAGAGTTTGAAGAAAGAGAAAAAGGTTCAATGAAATGCTAATTGGAGAAAACAATTTCAAGCCAAAACACTTCCAAAATTCGGCAACTCCAACTCAAATTCCGGCTAAATTACACAAATTCAACCCTAGAAAAATTCTACTCCACTTCACAACCTATGCTCTGATACCAAATGATCCATTTCCAACCAGTACAACACAACACATACCACAAATCAACTAGAATTCAACCAACACAAATATTAAAGTTCAAATCACTTACTTGCAATTTTCGAACCAAGACAAGTAAAAACACTTCAAACCTAAAGGATTACTCCACCAACTTGAATTGATTCATGATGAGAATGCAAACTGTCATATTTACCCCCCCTTAATGTCTAGTCTTTTATACTTATTTGCTGCCTAAATGTACTCATTATTATTTTATTTTGATTTAGGATGCAAATGGAGGCGTTAATTGCAAAACGGAACTAATTAAGTGAATTCGGACAGTTTCAACATTGTTTCGTAATCTGGGCATAACTCTCTCGTCCGAGCTCCGATTGAGATGATTAAAAATGATGTGGAACGCTAAGAAATAGATCTACAACTTCAGTGTTTTGAGTTTGGAGAGATATGATAAGCGTATTTTATACTATGATTTTGCATTGAATTTTGATAGGATTTAGGATACTTTTCATACAATTTGGGCCATAATTGCTACCTAATTCTATTAATTTGTCTTTGTAGGCCTAAACGATGATTTTTAGCATAAATGACAGTTTTGAGCGTAAATTGTGTAACTTGAGCTTGAAAACTCGGAATAACCTGAATTTAGAAGCGTTGGAAAGCTAAGAAGAAGAGCTACAACGTTCATGTTTTGGGTTTTTCCTAATTCTGACTGGACAAAGGTAAAAACTTGGCTTGAAGTCGTGAAAAGGACGCTGGGAACTGAAGAAAAACGTCTTTGGACGTGCTTCAGTATTTCTGCCATAACTTGATCTGTAGACCTCGGATTGTGCTGATTCTTGAACGACCAGAAAGATAATTGAAAGGGCTACAATTCATATGTTTTACACTTTTCCAGATTCTAACTATATCATGCTCAAATTGGGTCTGTAAGTCTTCGCCGCGGCGAGGAAAAAGCTTCGCCGCGGCGAAACCTGCGTCAGATGCAAAAATAAAACGACGCGTTTTGGCTTGCTAGGGCTTCGTCCTTAAGTGAGAGAGGTATAAATTAGAGCGAAAAGGAAGAGAAAAGGGGCTTGGTTCGTGATTTGGGAGGCAGCTCATGGAAGGAGAAGATTATTGAAGATTTGGGCTTCAAATTAGAGAAGATTTCTCCATCTTTTGCTTGCTTTTCAATGATGAATCTTGATTCAGTTTGTTTTTGTTGTTTTATTTCGTTTTTGAGTATGAACTGAGTTGTTTAGCTAGGGTTTGATGTAATCTTGATACAATGATTCAAATTTATATGGATTGAATTACTTTGAGTTTTAATTTCATGATTGAGTGTTTATCTCTTTGCTTAATGTCTTTTGGATGCTTGATCACCATTCAAATGTGTGTTGTTCATAATGAGACTGAGAAGTGATTTGTGATTGTGCCTCTTGGGATAAATACCATAGATTAGCAAACGCTAGAGATAGGTTTAGCGATCTATGAAATCTAGATAGAATTCCACAAAGCTTAAAATCCTTTGAACTATTAATCTTCATTTTGTTGGGTGCGGAAGCTTAATAGGGATAAGTAGGGAAATGTAGCATGAGAATGTATGTTTTACAACTTAGGGAATTCGATTTTCAATCAAGGAATTAGAACTTGGGTAATAGATTCTATGATTTGGGTTAGCGTATTTAGGTGAATTCAACACCCTAGCATTTGTTTTAGAATTGTTTAATTAGTTAAGTTGTTGGGTTTTGCATTTTGTATTTAGTTTGTTAATCTTCCATCAATCCAATTTAGTGTTGCTTCAATTAGGACTTAAACTAGAAAAATCGGTAATTAGTAACACTATCCTCGTGGGAACGATACTCACTCATCACTTTATTACTTTTTGCGACTAGTATACTTGCTACATTTTTGCATGTTGTAGTAAACACGCATCAAGATACTCGTTGAATCAAGGTTGTAATCGAGCTTGAAGTTGACGCACCTGCACTGCCGACTTTCTGGAACATTCTGCCTTGTCATGCAATTCAAATAGGCAGATTATTACAAGAAGTTTTGAAGACCTATTGCATGCAAATTAAAGCTGGAAAACACCACTTTCCTATTTTATTTTAGGACTTTATTATTTTATTTCCAATTAATTAGATTAGGATAAATGTTACTTTAGGATATTATAATATTTTGAGGAGATTGAGTAGAATTAGAATTATAATTTAGACATTTTTTAAGGGGATCAAATTAGGTTTGGGAAACACACCACGCCTCTTTCTTCTCTTCTCTGGAATTTTTCTTTCTTTTTGGGTTTTTGTTATGGCCATGAGAGGCTAATTTTTATAACTTGTTCGAAGGAAACGGAAGCCTCAGAGTCAATAAATTTGTGAGATCTATCTATTTTTTGGTGTTCAATTTTATGCTTTGAGTATTGGATGTTCTTCTATGCTTATTTTAATGATTGTTTCATTTAATTTCTAGGAGGCCTACTAGGTTATTATTTGTTACAATCTACTGCTAAGTTAGATATTAAATCCGTAATTATTTGATCTCTCTAACTTGTGAAGCAATTAGGGTTATTAATTTGCTGCGTCAGGAATTAGTAATCTTAAGAGGAACACTCAACTAAATTAAATACAACCTCTTGAGTTTTTTTTGTTTAGCTTCATCGATCTCTCTAATTCTTAAGGCTGCCATCAGATTAAATCTTTAGCGCTTGTCTAGAGCTGTTTAATGGTAAGATTAATTAAGATCGCTTGTTTCCTAATTAATTATAATTAAGGAGAGATAGGAAAATAGTTCCAACGGTGAATATTCAAAATAAGAATTGATTTACTTTTGCATCAATGACCAGTTGTAAGATTCTGATGGTGGATGTTGACGGATACCAAGTTTCATTATATTAATTGATTTCGAATTGAATTGTTTTTGTTTTGTTTTTGGCTAAGATTGTTTTCTGTTTTACTCAAAACCCCCCAACCTTATTCACATCATCGAAAATTCGGCTAGACACTCTTCGTGGGATCGACCCTTGCTTACCCTATTTACAGTTCAGTAGTTAGGTTAGGAAGGTTTTTAATCTTGGTTGCCTACGACAGCACATCAATTCACCACCAAATCCCCTTGCCAAGACTTGGATAAAGAATGCACACTCAAGAACACAAAAGTTCTCTCAAGTGGATAAAACCAATTTTCATATATTTCATAAGCCAAATGTTACAATGAAATAGTTGCCTTTATATAGGCAAATACAAGGGTAAACAAGTAATTGAAAAATACATTAAAATGAAATAAACTTAACTAATATTACAAGTCATTCATTCAGAAAGCAAGGCCATGCCTATTTAATGCAAAAGAGACATGATTCTTTAATTCTAGGATCTATGTCCTTAACCACCCCATTAGTTGAAATAAGCTTACTTTATTAGATCAAAACTTGATCAATGAGCCTAATTAAGTCTACTAATTGTAAATGAGTGAACAGATTCGCGTAGTGGAAAAAGACCGAATATAAAACAAAATGAATCTGATCATCACATTAACGACCCAAAATTCGAGCAAAGATTATAACGTTATAAATGAAAACAGTGTAAACAAAAATCTGTATAAATCAAAGTCTAACCCATACAAGGATTCGGAATACATTACCAACGTTTGGAGGCTCCTTCAATATCTCTGATTTGATTTCGCTCCCGATTCAAAGTAGAATCGTACTCACGTCGTCCACACGAAGATAATCCGTAGAACTATCAAGTGATTTGCTAGATCCTTTTGATGACTTCAAGAATCAAGGTTTTCAATGAGTCAAGAAGAGAAAGAATATTTCTCTTCAATCAAAGAGAGAGGCATGAGAGAGAGAATAAAAGGGTGGCTAGAGTTTTAATTATTGAATAATCATCATCATTTGTTTTAATTTAAGCTGCACTTATATAGTGAAACAATTAAAACCCTATTCCAATAAGGAATAGCCATGGGCTCCAACCATAATTCACCCTTGCAACGAAACACACCCTTTATGGTATTTTAATTTTAATTAATTATTAATATAATTAAAATCAATTAATATATAATAATATATTAACATTAATTATTAACAATAACATATTTAAATACATGCGCACATATATTTAAATATAATCTCACTAATTTTAATTTTGATATTAAAATTAAATATAGGCAACAACCTCAGCAAATTTAATTGCACTGTGAGATTACCAAAATACCCTTTCATCATAAAAGACAAAAATACCCCTTTCACAAAAACGATTCTTAAATTTTCTTCTAAGTGTGTGACACCTATGGCTCCTCATCATATCAGCAGTGTGTAGTATTGTAATTAACACCAATTAATCGTCTCACTACACACAGACCAAAATTGGCCCTTAACAAGGCATCATGGCCACCTGATAGATTCGGATTCAGTGAAACCGTAGCTTGTCAACGATATGGTTACCATGCAATCAAATCCTTTCATCATATGTTATCTCATTGAGACTAAGGTACATAAATAGTGTCAACCTCAGATATCCTCGACATGTTTGTATTCAGTTAATGGACCATTGACCGGAATAATAAATTGGATTGAGCATCAACTCAATCCCACTGTGGCCACATATTTAGTGTCATTGCCATTTACTGAATTACCCAGTGAGATAGCTTCTCCCGTACCCAGGAGTGGTGAATCCTTTGTTGATCCACTATAGTCTCGATACACTTCTCAATGTAGCCAATCACTACTGTATTGATAGCTCTGAATAGAACTACGTTGGGCTAGTGTCAAACTACACTAATCAATGCACAAGGCGCTCTAGTGATCTCAAGTCTAAGGATCACATGCACCAGCATTCGTTAGAGGATTTATTCCATAGACACTAAGGTTACCATCTATATGGAATCCTCTAGTGGGTCTGTCCAGTGAACTTTCTTCTAGCAAGCACCCATGCGTTACACCAAATTGTCGACAAATAACCTTGATAAGTGAGATTAGTCACTGCCTTTCGACAGGGTCATTCAACACTATGATAGCCTTACCGTATTATTCGTGTCCCTGGTTAGAATAATATTGGGGCTATGAACATTTCTAGAATGGCCACCATATGTGATCATAAGGTTCTTACTATCAAGATTTGAAACACTTGATACCCTCGTAACGTGTAACACTCACATTGAGGTACGTAACTTTATTTATGCTTTAATACCCTTAGTATTACTTATTCTAAGGTGAAAGATTGAAAATTGGCATTTTTCACTTTTCGCCGCGGCAAAGGAGTTTTGTTGCCACAGTGATGTACACACTGCCCAAATCGAGTTCTTAGAATTGCAGACTTCACCACGGCAAGAAAAGAAGTTCACGACGGCGATGTACACTCTGGAAGTTTTTGCTGAGGCAAAGAAACAATTTTGCTACGACAAAGAACTTGTTGGAATTTTTGAGAAAATTCTGGAAAACTTGCTTAAGGGCAAAATGGTCTTTCCACCCATAATTAGTTGAAAGTGTGAGGAGTGAAAAGTAGTAGAATTTCATGGAGAATGCAATGGAAATGAGGACATTATTGTAATTGACTAAAGGGCAAAGACGAAATTTCATAGAAAGTGCAAGGGTAAAATGGGAAAGTATAAATAATATTATGAGATATTAAGGGTTCAAGAGTTAAAACCCTAGCTACTCCACCCATTATTCACGCCACTTTTACCCCACATTCTCTCAAATTTCTTCAACTAATTTTCAAGGAAATTCATAGAAGTTGGCCCAAGTTTGGTAGAATTTCAATCTTAAGCATCCAAAGGTAAGATTCTTGCACTAGAAGTGAGATTAAATTTTTAAAGTGTTGAATTCTTATGGTTTTATATGCTTAGGGTTTAAGAGGAAGAGGAATTCTACCAAAGAGAGATTACAATGTTGGAATTACTCAAATTCAAGGTAAGTAAATCTGACTCTAATTATGATTTGAGCAATAATTGTGTGGAGAAATTCTTATATGTATGTATGTGTTGTATGTTGAGAATTATTGATGGAGTTGATGTTGAATGATGGTTAGGATTCAACCATGAGAAGTAGTGTTTGTGTATATGGTGATTGGTGGAAGTTTGGATGAATTATGAAAGAATTTGAGTAGAATTTTGGAGTGTGATTTCCAGGCCAGGTTTGGTGTTGATTTTAGGGAGCTTTGCTCCAAATTTTGGTGGTTAGAGATTGTTATGGAAGTGTAATCAACTTAGTGTTTGTTTGTGCATACAAATTGTTTGATGAAATTTCAAAGTGAAGGGCATGTATGAATATGATAGCATGTTATCTTGATATGAGTTTGTAGATGGTAGAGAAAGTAGAGAATGACATTCTACATGCCATATTGCATTCTTGCCTTTAAACATTTGAATTTAGAAAGAATAACAAGAATAAGCCCATCTACATGCATACATGCATATAAGAACATCAAAGAACAAAGAGAAAGAAAGAAAACTATTTAAGAACACATTTAAAGAAAGATAAGAGAAGGTTGTTGTGATGGGGAGCCCGTGAGTGACAGAGAAGAAGAATAACCCTGCATGCACACCACCGTTAGTGAGCAGCCTAAGAATAAGAAAGAAGAATTTGTACAGTCTATAACAATTGCATGTGGATAAGGACTGTACCTAAGAAAGAATTTGGGAATACACTCACACAGCCAGGGTTTCGAATCTATGCCTCAACCGAGTTCGATCGACAAAGAAAGAATAGAATAGAAAAGAAAAGAAAAGAAAGAATAGAAAAGGAAAAAAAAGAAAGAATAGAAAAGAAAGAGAGAATATAGGAGAAAAAAAGAATAGAGAACAGAAAAGAAAGAACAGAAACAGAAAAAGAAAGAAAATAGAAGAGAAACATAAAAGAAAATGCTTTGCATAGAAAGGGTTTATGCATTGTGCTGTTATCTTGAGCTAGTTTCCCAAGTTGTGCTTACATATCAGTAAGTGAGAACTAGAATTATAGAAAGAGCTAAGAAGAATAGAAAAATTTGATGTAAGGAAAGAAACCCAGAATATGAGTAGCAGAGGAAGAAGAGTAGCATAGTGGATTTACTTACTGAACAATTAGTGCTCACTCCATTGATTTCATTGTTTTTGTAGGTAGTAGGTGAGAAGCGGTCGGATGGAACATCAAGAAGTGGAGGAGAATGGCACTACTATCCAATTGTATTTTGAGTATATGTATATGATTTTCTTACTTGATGTAGAGAATTTGTATATGAAAGTAAAATTAGTTTTGGGCCCACTATCTTATACTTATATACATATATGTTTTTAATGACATATTTAGTGGTTTCATATTATATTTTCCAAAGTATACTAGCTAGAGAGAGTTATTACATCACGATTCTATCATCCTAAGGACATATATCATTACATATAACTATGATTTACACGATATAGAAGAATATGTCTTTTATTGATAAATAAACATTTATTACAGAGTCAATTTTACAATAATAGATTGGCTCTAGGCATCTACTCTAACATTAATAAGGGTGCAAGAGTTTGGGCCTTGAGAATCATGCAAATGGATCTAATAAGGGTTCACGTGGATCTTCCCCTTTGGAATGAGACTTAGGCCGAATTGGACTACTTTAACACTTGGGCTTCTTTCTTGGTGGGCTTGAGCTTCCCTTGTTGAGCTTGGGCTTGGAATGGTTTAGGCCGAAATGTTTGGACTCTCTTCCTCCTTTGAACTTGCTTGGGCCAAATTTCCTCCTTTCCATTCCACATTCCACAATCTAAGTGTTTTAGGACTTGGAGTACAATTCTTCAATTCAACCAAATTAGCAAATGTTTTAGAACTTGTAATTCCCTGTCCACTCATGTTTACAAGTGTTTTAGGACTTGTAAATGTATCATTTAGGCTTACCTTTTCTACAGTATGGTTACCATACAATTTGATCCGTTTCATCATCTTATATCTCATCATGGTTTGAGGTACAGAAATAAAGTCTACCTCAAAATGCTACCTTGACATGTTCTATATTTGGTTCTTGAATCTGACGATTATTAAATTGGATTCGACCACCAACTCGATTCCACCATGGCCACATATTTGAGGTCGTAGTTCTTAACCAAATATCTCACCGAGATAAGATCTCTTGTAACCAGGAGTGTCCACCGTAGCCATAGTGTACTTCTCAATGTAACCAATCACCACCATTCTAGTAATCACTAAGAGGGACAACATTAGGTTGGTGTCAAATCACATCGATATTTACACACGGTGTTCTAGTGATCTCAAGTTGAAGGACCACATGCACCACCATTCGTAAGAGGATATATTCCATAAACGCTGGGTTTACTATCTTGTGTGGAATCCTTTGATGGGTCATTCTAATGGACTTCCACAAGCAAGCACCTATGCGTTGCACCAGGTTGATGCCCACAACCTTGACATGTGAGATCTTTCACTACCTTTCAATAGGGTTGTTCAATGCAAAGATAGTCTCTACTAGGTTTAGGGTTTAGGGTTTATACTATGGCAATGGACGATTTAAGAAGGGCTACCATTTGTGCTCATAGGGTTCTCACAATTAAGATTTATAACACTTAATTCCCTCGTCACTGGTTTCAACATTTCTAATGACATATACTATTTTCTTTACACATAGTAAATAGATGCTATAGTATATATGCTCATAAATAAGCAATGCCTTTTATTCATTTATAAAATGAGTTTACAAGAGCTAAAATGCTGGCTCTAGTGCACCTATTCTAACACCATCTGCTCTTCGTCGCGCTATCGCAATGAGATCCTCCTCTCACTCACTAGCTCAAGGGCCTTATCTGTCGAAGTTGATTTCTTCTTGACTGAGCCCTTCACTGTAAACCCCACCGATGCATCCAAGGGTAAAATAGTCTTTTCCTTTTTATGTGTTAAGTTAACTACCATGCACATGCCTTAGGGGTAAAGTGGTAAAAGAATAATGATATTGTGTTGGCTTGTCAAGATAAAGATGATGAAGGATTAAGGAGTAATTAATAGACAATTTTTGAGGGCAAAAAGGGAAATAATGTTATAGGACATTAAATGCAAAAGACAAATGTCAAATGAATAATTTTTAGCAAAAAAAGAAAAAAAAAAAAAAGAAGATATTAGGTGATAAGAGTCGGCCAACATGTCTTCTACCACTTTTCATTTCTTTTCTTCAAGTTTTCTACAAGCTTCCATATTTTCTTCACTTCTCCATTAAAGTTTCAAGTCTTTTAGTTGCAAATCTCTCAAGTGTCTTATATTTCTCCCTTTATTAAGGATATTAGGAGGTAAAGTTCAACTCCTTATCTTATATAAATATTGTGTATTTCAAGTTATTGAAGTTTCCTTATAATTTATGTTAGGATAAGGGTCAATTGGAGATAAGGAAGAGGAAATTTGCAAAGGAGTGTGGTTTCTTGACATAAGGTAAGGGAAACCTCCCTTTAATAGGAAATAAGAATTAGGTTTCTAGGGTTAGTATTAGGGAACCTTAATTATTGTCACACAATAGCAATTGAGCTTAGTTTGATGCTATAATTGATGGATTTATATGTGAATTGTAAAAACAATGAACTTTGATGACAATCAATGGAATTAGTTGTGACATGATTTTTTTAACATATTACAAGGGAGGTTATTAGTGATCATTTAACATGTTTTTCACAGGGGAGAATGGTTAGGAAAGGTTAGGGAGTAAGTGGAGCTAAATAGGTAAGGAAAAGCCCTAAAATAGGCATGTTACCATGGTTGCCCTGTCACAGCCGTAACTTTATAAGTGATTTTTGGGCATTTTAACGATTGAACTGGGTTGAGACCAAAACATAAAAGTTGTAGCCCTGTCTCTAAGCTTTAAAACGAGACCAAAACCGTAGCAATCCGAGGTGTATAACTCAAGTTATGCCTTTTTGAATCTGACCTGTGCAGAATGATTGATTCCAAGTATGGAAATGATGCTTAAAGGGTTTTGAAGTATGTTTGAATGAGTGATCTTTATGATTATTTAGTGATTGTATGAGCATATATAGTTGATGTAATGAATGACCATGGAGGTTACGTGTAATATGTTATGTATTACCTAATTATGAGCTTGTGTATGTATAAACAAGCCTAAGTACGATATGTTTTATGAATATCTTATGCATCCACAAAATGGCCATGATGAAATGATATGTTCATATATGGAAAGTGTATGTTTTTTTTAGAATAAAGCATGTCAAGCATATTAATGATGAAAAAGTGGGACTTGATCCCAAGTTTGAGCAAAATACTTCCAAGGTACATAGACATGCATTTTTGTGAAGGAAAATGATTTGTAAATGTTATGGAAAATGTTGGCATGTTATGGGGAACCTGAGCTCACTCATGCACATGTCTAGACCGAAAGAAATGAACAGTCCATAGCGTGCATGACCATGGGGACTGTGTTATAAGTTAAGCTTAGCTCATTGGCCAAAGGTTCCGTAATCCATGCCTCAGCTTAGTCCGATCGGTAAACAGTAAAAAGGTTTTCAAAGAAAAATTTATTTATACATGCATGACATTGATGTGCATTATTCATGAATATTAAAGGAAAGCATTGCGTGAATTATATTATGCATTATGATATGGATTGAATATGCTATGTTATATTACTTTTATGTTATAAATGTTTGGTTCATGTACAAGTAAATAAGATGCTTCCTAAGTTTAAGAATGTTACATAGGGTTAAATGATCGATACCCTTACTGAGTGATTAGCACTCATCCCCCTAGTTTCCATGTTTTGCAGGTAATGGTTAAAGCGGTAACAGCGAGTGGCGGTCAAGGAGGCGTGGGGCATGCATGTTTTGTTCTAGCTAGACTTATAATGTTATATAAAGGATGTTGCTTTTGAATTTAATGTATATAGTTTAATGTTTATAATCTAAGTTTTATGAAATAGTAAATATGTTTTGCTTATAAATGATGGGAGATATTTTATATTTGCTTCCGCTATTAAAACAATTGATGTTGTTATTTTCTTTAAACCATATTTTTCATATATAGTCATGTCTTGATAGGTTGATTAAGAAAGTGATATAAATGAGAGGAGAAGTTTTTATTTATTTATTTTCATATAGTACATGTTAATAACCAGGATTTACGTTTTAAAATACACAACCTTCCAGGCGTGAATTCTCTAATTTTTCCATCCTAATGGAATACTTAGAGGGTACCCGGCTGGAGGGGGGTGTTACATTCACCAAGGCACGAGGCTCTAGTAGCACCTTATTCGAGCCTCCCATAGGCTTGATAACTTTCTTTTGTGAGCCCTTCACTGAATCGCCCATGTTCTTCTTCTTCAAGCCTTCCTTTGGCTTGAGAACTTTCATTGTCGAGCTCTTCTAGAGCTTAGGAGTGTTTTTCTTTGCAACCATCTCGATGGCAATAGAAGACTTCTTAGAGCTTAGAGCCCTTCAAGCTCACCCCCAGTCCTTTACTAGGGGCTGTGAGGGCCCCCGCCTATTCGGTTGCAGCCTTGGGCTATTTTTTCTCAGCAGCGCGAGTTGCCATTTTCTTCCTCAGGTTTTGAGGCTTCTTGGCCTACATGTCTATAAGAACAATGAATGCATTAGCATATAAAGAAGAAGAATATGAAAAGGTGAGCTACTCCACACTTACCATTCTCAAAGACTATTGGAAAAAGTGTCGAATCTGGGCAAAACCCAAATGCTCTCAGAAGAGGAAGCATAAATAGTTTTGTGACATCGCGACAACTCTCAAGAAGGTTGCTGAAAGCCCCTAATCAGCTCCTATGTTTGCGACAATGTTGGTTTACTCGACATTATCTAGAAAAGAAGACAAGGACAGTTAGAAGTCAGCCAATAAATACTTGACAATGGGAAAGAAATAAAAATACCTATGGGCTTCATTGAATAAAGGGCCATCACCCCTAAAGCAAAAAAAAAAAAAAAAAAAAAAAAAGCTCGGAATCCCAATTTCGAAGCTTCTTGGGGACATTGACCAACCCATCCAAATGGGTCTTTCTTGCTTTGGAGAGATAAAAGGTGTCATCTTGACCTTTCTTTAGTTTGTACAGATGGATGAGCTCCTCTACAATAGCTTGCCTAATTTTTCTAAATTGTAGGCAATGTACTTCCCTACCATAATTATATAAGAATTCCCCGTCAACAAAAGGGGAGTGACATTGAAACGATTCGTATGAAATGAATGGGTGAGGTGGGATTGACATACCACACCTCAGGAGAGTCTCAGAGATCACCACCCAACCTATGGGGGGATTCTTCCATAAGAAATCACCTAGAGCATGAAGAGACTATTTGATTGAGATTGCATAACTCTCCCTTATTTGCTTAAGATCATTTGTGGTGATTGATGAGCTCAGTTCATTTCTAAACCTAGATTGATGCGAGAGGCTTGCATCAAGGGTTTCCTCACTCAGGTTTAGCGAGTTTTCAGCCCTACTACTCGTGGTCCACTCAAGAGCCTCGGTAGCGAGCTTATCTCGAGCTCTTTCCCCACTACTAGCTGAAGCTGCTGGGGAGCCCTCTGAGAAGATCCTCTCAATGCTATCATGGGAAGACATGCTTGACTAGCTCACTCGTGGATACCTGAAACATGAAGAAACAAGTGTCAAATGTCAAATAATGGGCGACCTATCCATACTTGCCTCTAGTTCAGGTGTCCAAAAAGCTTGCACAAAAAGAGACCTAAAGCTAAACCTAGAAACTCGAGTGAGCTATCAAGATTCCCAGCAACCGACGGAGAATTTTGGTGAAGGACTCTGGCGGCCGCTCATCAAGATGCTCTTAAAACCTAAGATTAGGGGATTTTAAACCCAACGAGCTAACTCGGTGTAATGACTCTCTTTCTATCTAGTGTACTCGTAAAATAATAGTAAAACTCACTAAATATATATATAAGAAAATATACATATAAACGAGTACAAAATTATGGGCCCATATTTAATTATCTTTATATATAAATCTTTAAATAATATAATAAAGTCTCAAAATAGGAACTTGATAGTTTTGCCCAACCCTTCCGCTATGTGATGTTCCAAGTAACCGCATCTCACCTGTTACCTGCAAAAACATTAAAAACAATGGGGTGAGCACTAATTGCTCAGTAAGTAAACCCGCTATGCTACCCTTCTCTCTCCGTTGCTTAAATTCTAAATTTCTTTCCGTACTTCACACTTCCCCATTCTTCTCTATTCTTTCTCTACTCTTACTCTGTTTTTCTCTCTATTCTTTCTATGTTTCTCCTTTTGTTCTTTCTCTGTTCTTTCTCTATTCTTTCTCTATTCTTTCTCTCTCTGTTCTTTCTCTATTCTAATTTCCCACTACTCAGATAATGGGCATGGTATTATGCATATATATGATGCAAATGCACAAATGTATAAAATATGCATTTTTTTTTTTTTTGTTTTTCTTTCTTTTTTATTCTTATTCTGTTTTTCTTTATTTTTTGTGCTTCTTTCTTTCTCTTCTTTCTAATTCTTTTATTTTCTTTCTTATTCTTTTGCCGATCGGACTCGGTTGAGGCATGGATTTGGAACCTTGGCCAAGTGAGTGTATTCTTCTTTCTTGGGTATAGCCCTCATCCACATGCACTCTTATGGACCGTACCAATTCTTCTTTCTTATTCTTAGGCCGCTCACTAAAGGCAATGTGCGTGCAGGGAAAATTCTTCCTGTCACTCACGGGTTCCCCATTGCAACAACCTTTTTTTTTTTTTTTTTATCTTTTTACACTTCTTTAAATAAAAATTCAGATTTGAACTTCTTTAATATTCTCATTTCTTTCTATTTACTCTTTAACATTCTTTAGTGCATTTTCATGCTCTTATGAGTATGTATGCATGTAGATGGTTTCATGCTTACAATTCTTTCTAAATTCACATGTTTAAATGCAATTATGCAATATGGAATGCAAACATTTCATTCTCTACCATCTACAAACTCATCTCAATATAACACATAACCATACTCATACATGCACTTCTCTTTGACATTTCATCAAACAACTTATGTGCACAAAGCAACTCTAATTTGGCTATACTTGTATCTCTTTTCTAAGCCACCAAAAATTTGGTATAACATCCTCCATATTTAATGCCAAACCTGTCCAAAATGTACACTCCAAAAGTTCTACTCCAATTCTTCCAAATTTCATCCAAACTCACATCAAATATTAAATACACAAACACTACTACTCATGGATAAGTTCTAATCTTCATTCAACACCAAATCCATCAACAATTCTTCATATAAAACACATATATATGCATAAAAGGAATTCTCTACACAATATTACTTAAATTATACTTAGGGTAGGATCTACTTACCTTATATGTGAGCAATCAACACTTTAAAAATCTTCTTTGAACCAACTCTCTTTCTCTTCAATCCTATGAACACGAATCATCAAAATTCAACACTTTAAAAATTAAAACTCACTTCTTGGTGCAAGGATCTTACCTAAGGATGCTTGGGATTGAAAATCCACTAAAAAGTACCCAAAATCTATGAATTTCCCTTGAAGAAGAATTGAAGAAATTGAGAGGATTTGAAGGTGAAGGTGGCATGAAAATGGATGTAGAATGGCTAAGGTTTCATTCTTCAATGATATAACATATTATTATTTATAGTTTCCCATTTTGCCCTTGCACTTTTTATGAAATTTCATCTATGTCCCTTAGTTAGTTACCAAAATGCCGTTATTTTATTAACTTCTCCATGTTATTCTATCTCTTTTCACTCCCCACTTTTTCAACGAATTATGAGTGAAAAGACCATTTTACACCTAATGAAACTTTAAGGAATTTTCTTCACACTTTTTTCAAAATAACTTTAAAAAAAATCAACTAAGGGTAAAAGGGCGTAAGTAAAGTTACGTACCTCGATGTGGGCATTACACTCGGCCATGATAATGCCCACCCCAACAACAAAAATTTGAAGAAAACGCAAGGAGAGTAAGTGTAAAGGGTACTTACTGAAATGCAGGTGAAGGGAAGGCTCGTCAAAAAGTTTCCATGAAACCAAGACGCAAAAGCTAGTAGAGAAGAAGAGGATTAAGCAGAAAAAAAACTCTCAAGATTGCAAGAATAGAGAAAATGAGGCAAACAGCCTATTTTATAGTGGCGAGCAGGAAGCCAAAATGGCGGGAGTCAATCTAAGCCATTGATTTGCAATGAATCTCAACCCTCTATTCATTGAGCAATCTTAACTGCCCAATTTTTACAGGTGGTGACAATCTGTGAAGGGCGATCAACCATCGAATCAAGCAATCATAACCACTATTGAGTGTTAGAAACGCGGATTTATTTAGTGATATAGGGGTGAAACTATAAAGAATTTAAGATTTAATGCATGATTTATGATGTAATTTCTTGCATGTTTCGTTATCTTCCAGAATCACGGGTGTTGTTTGTGTTTTCAAGTACTTAGGTGAAAAAAGATGAATTATTCATGCTTGTTTTGGTGTTCGGACATCTTGGACCCATTGAGTGCGGATAAATCAAGGCGAACGAAAAAAGAGTGAAAGTCTACATCTAAGCCGCAGCGCACTTTTCTGAGCCACGGCGTGAAGTGGACAAAACAGAAATTGAGCTGCGACACAGTTCATTAAGCCATAGCGCAATTATGTCATCATACTTGACAACAGCACAAGCACGTAATTGGGCCACGACCCAATTGAAGTGAGCTGCAGCACAAAACTTTGAGTTGCGGCACAAATAAACTGAGTTGCGGCGCAAATCAAGCAAAATGTAAAAATGTCACATTTCTAACCCTAATTTCGGCTACCAGTATTTACAAGTTTGCCTTTCTGTGTAAACAATATATAATAGCAGCTTTAGTCCATTTTTAGAGAGTTTTTTAGGTTTTGATATACACATTTAGGGAGAGAATACATTTGGGGCTTCTTGGAAAGGTGGAGATTGGAGAGGAAAGGAGGTTTCCTTCCTCTCCTCCTCTATTGTTCTTCATGATTATGGTTCCAGGTGTTGTTGTTTCTTTTCCTTTATGTTGTATTTTTTTTTCTAGGGATTTGATGTAATCTAATTGAAGGCTTGTGTTTTATTGTTAATCTATTTGTTTGATCCACTCTATTATGTTCTAGATTCATTCATTGCATTTAATTCAATCTTTAGTTGATATTAGGGCTTGATCAGCCTTGATGTTAGTTGATTGATTGTGTGAGACAAGATTGGGTGTGGAATGATTGATTTGTAGCCCTACCCGGTTATAGATTAGTTATTTTCTTTAAGATCATCTTGTGCTTAATGGGTTTTCATTATTAGACTAGGCTACATGCCACTAGCTAGTTTAGTTGATGGAACCACTAGGTTATTCCGAATGGCTGCGGTAATACCTTCATTGTCTAGACTAGGCTACATGCCACTAGCTAATTTGAATGATGAAAGTACTAGGTTGAACCCGATGATGTACAAACCCTAGAATAGAGTGGAGAGAATGATAGTTTGATGATGAACACGTAGCCTGATAATTATGATGGAGTTAAAGCCCTAGGATTCCTTGTAGATAGTTAGATTTAGATATACTTTAATGTCATTTATATGTTTTCTTTATTTCAATTCTTGTTGTTTTGATTCATCATGGCATAGTTACAAGGATCACGAGAGCATCTCCAGTCTCTGTGGGATCGACCCTTACTCGTGCATGTTGGAGTAGGTGCCCTTGAGCCAATCAATTATTGTAGAATTGACTCTTTGTAATAATGTTCATTAATCAATAAACGGCATTTTATTCTATATCGCGTAAATCATTATTATTGCAATATGTATTGATATATGTCCTTAGAATGGTAGAACCGTGACGAGGGTATCAAGTGTTTCAAATCTTGATAGTGAGAACCCTTTGAGCACATATGGTGGCCATTCTAGAAATGTCCGTAGCCCCAGTATTATTCTCAAGTAAGGGCACAGATAATACGGTAAGGCTATCATAGTGTTGAACGACCCTGTCGAAAGGCGGTGACTGATCTCACTTGTCAAGGTTGTTTGGTGACAACCTGGTGCAACACATGGGTGCTTGCTGTAGGGGATTACACCGCAGCAAGTTCACTGGACTGACCCACCAAAGGATTCCATATGGATGGTAACCCCAGTGTCTATGGAATAAATCCTCTAACGAATGGTGGTGCATGTGATCCTTAGACTTGAGATCACCAGAGCGCCTTGTGCACCGATTGGTGTAATTTGACACTAGCCTAACGCAGTTCTTTTCAAAGCTGTCAATACGGTGGTGATTGGCTGCATCAAGGAGTGTATCATGACTATGGTGGATTGACAGAGGATTCATCACTCCCGGGTATGGGAGAAAGTTATCTCACGGTGCAATTCAGTATATGGCAATGACACTAAAACTGTGGCCACAGTGGGATTGAGTTGTTGCTCTATCCAGTTTATAATACGGGTCATTGGTCCAGAAACTGAATAAATAATATCGAGAGTAACCGAAGGTTGACACTATTTCTATGCCTTCGTCTCGTCGAGATAACGTATGATGAAAGGATCGAATTGCACGGTAACCATATCGTTGACAGGTAGCTACTTTGCTGAATCCGAATCTATCGGGTGGCCATGATGCCTTGCTAGGGGCCAATCTTGGTCTGTGTATTAGTGAGACGATTAATTGGTGTTAATCGCAATACTATACACTGCCGATATGATGAGGAGCCTAAGGGTCACACACATAGAAGACAATTTAAGATGCAAGAAGAAAGAAGGGCGTTTTCGTCTTTTAAGGCAAAAGGGTATTTTGGTAATTTCACAGTGCAATTAAATTTGCTGAGGTCGTAGCCTTTATTTAATTTGTTAGAAAAATTAAATAAGTGAAATTACGTTTAAATGTGTGTTCGCACATATTTAAATATATTATCATTATTGTTAAATGTTAATATATATTTAAATATATATTAATTGATTTTAATTGAGATAATGATGGAAAATAAAATAAATCAAATTGGGAGTGTTTGGCAACATGGGGCGTTTGGGTTGGAGCCCAAGCCTATTCCGTATGGGATTAGGGCAAATTGTTTTTAATATAAAAAGGAAAAGTGTGTGATTTTTAAAAAGAGGATTTTTTTCCTTTGAAAAATAAAACACACAGCAGCCCCTTTTTGGAATACACTCCCATGGCAGAAAATTGGTTTAGCCTAAATCAATTTCAATTGATTTCTTTTCTTCTGAATCTTGAAGCCAAAGAGGATCTAGCAAATCCCTCTTTGGTTCTTTTGAGATTGTCTTCGTGTGGACTACGTGGGTTCGATCCTACACTTGGATCGGTAGCAAAACATTCAAAGACAATCGTGGTGGAGCCTCCAAACGTGCGTATGAATTCTAAACACAGATTATTAATTTATGCAGATTCTTGCTTTGATAAAATTGTAAAATTATACCCTTGATCTTGGCTCATGTAAACGTTCTCTACATTAATTTTGTTTTGTTTCCGCTGCGTATACGGGACCGTTTACTAACAGTGCACTATGCTGTGATTGCGACTCGTGCACTTGCGAAGGATTAAACTTTGTATGTCTATCAACCACCAACACACGTCACTTCGACTCCGCAAGTAGTAATGCGTGTCACTTCAATTCCACGTGTGGCTAGCTATAATAGTCCATGCATGATGAAAAGTAACTACAAAAAGTTGACCGCATTTAATGCAACATGTCAGCTTGAAAATTACACTTGTGCGCTTCATTTCAAATTTCAAATTCGATAGCATTATAACGAGAGGCTAAGCCTTAGTCATGTCGGGTGAAGCTAAGGTCAAGTGATGAAGCTCGGATAATCTTAGCAACCTATGTGCAAGTTAAATCAACGAAGGAACTTAATCTAAGAAGAAAATCAAGCAACTTCAGTCTTCAAAGCTCAACATGACCTCCGAACACTGGGGGCAGATGTTGTTTTTGATTTTTTCAGAAAGCTTGCGGATCTCAAAAGCTTTTAGAGATGAAGTTCGACCCAGGAACAAGCTCGACCCAGAATTGGTGCGATCTAGAGTAAGCTCAATCTGGTTGAAGCTCGTCATAGTGACCAATCCTAACAGTTGTTTGACAGGATCAAAGATAAACTCCAATCTCGGATATTTTGGAAGAGATAAGATTAACACTGCTAGTTGCGCAAAATCAGCGCTCAATCATGAACATCACAAGATTGCATACCAAATCTAATCGCAATCCCAAACTTATCTCTCTTTCCTTTTACTAAAACTTTTATAAATACCCCCTTAAACTATGAGAGAGAGTTTAGCAATTTGTTCTAGGCATTCTATTTATTTCTCTTGTAAGCTCTCTAAAGCAATAAGAGAATAATGGGTGTAGGCTTAAGTTTCAAATTGTTGAACCACTTTAAAAATTGTTTGTTTTCTTTACTTTATTGCATTTTTTAGTACATTGATGGTTTACATTAAATCATGCACACATCGATTTCGATTCCATCAGGGTCAATTGGATCTCTCTGGTTGGTACGAGTTTTCATATCGACAACCATATATGAGAAATGAAATATTCAACAATATTACAAGAAATTAGAGGTTAACAAGCTGAAGTTTTGAAACATTGGATTTTAAAATTTTAGTAATTTTATGGGTGATATATAAATTTTGTACAATATATGCATGAGTTATAAGCCTTTTTCACTCTTTCGGCCTATTGTATTTGGGCTCTAATATGGCCCAAATATTTTGTTAGGTATTGGGTCTTATTATTTGGTGGGCTGACCAAATGGCCCAATTTCTCTTGTAAAGCCTTTTTAATTCATAGGTTTGGGCCTTGGAGAAAAGTTCCCCCCCTTCTTGAATTAGACTCCTTTATTCTGAAAGGGGAAGGGGGAGCTGTCATGTTTCAGAATTTTTGGGCGGTAACTGTAAGGATTTAAAAGCTTAGTGAGTTGACGTAAGGATTTAAATGTATAGGGGGTTGATTGTAATAATTCCAAGGTTTAGGGGGTTGATAAGATTGTGAAGGTCTGAGACAACAAGAATGAAAAATATAGGGGGTAAATAGATATTTTATGTGATTATTAATTATGATGCTTCAAGCATTGCACACATATTTTGCATGCCTATTTCAAATGAGAACAAGTAATGTATGATATTATTACTTATATGTATCGACGTACGAGCATGCATAGTTCATGATATGTTAGATATTCGAATTCAGTTTGTGTTGATGTGTTTTATCCTTTGGATTGAGACCACACTTCTTTAGTACCCGTCCCTCTCTAGACATCAACTAGCATTTTATATTCATCCTCATCCATGCATTGAGATGGTTTGTCCTATCAAACGATTACGATATCATGCCTGATGAGCTCCAGGCGGGTATTGACTGGTGTGGGATTTTGACGCCCCAAGGGTAGACCATGGGCAAGATTCTATTTGATACTATATCATGACACTCCGAGGGTAGATTGTGGGTCGAGTATGGTTATCCAGTGAAGATCATACCACCCTAAGGGTAAACTATGGATGTTACCACCCCAAGGGTAGACTATGGGTGTTGCAGCATACCATATCCTCATGCACACATTGAGATGGTCCGTTCTACCAAACGATTTCGATATCCTATCGGGATAGGATGGATGCTTGACAAGCTCCACGTAGGATTATACCTAGTGGGTATTGATTGGGGTGGGATTATGTTTACACTAGGAGGATATAGGCCTGAGTTAGATGGTTGTGCCAATGTGTGTGAGAGACACACCTAGGTTTTATTCCAATGTGAGAAAGTGACACCTAGTCATAGATCCAGTGTGAGAGAGACACACGTAGTTGTTTGTCTATATTAGGGACTTGATGTGATAGGTATGAAATAGGTCCCAAGGTACTAGTGTGGTATGGATTCAACATTGGCACTGATTCAGTGTGGTATAAATTCAATATTGGCACTGATTTGGTGTGGTATGGATTCAATATTTGCATGGATTCAATATGGTACAAATTCAGTATTGGTCTAGGATTGATTATGAGGCGAGTATTGGCTTGAGATGGTTCCACTAGGTGGGAATTAGCCTAAGTGAATATCGAGCTACTTGTTTGCTTTTGTGATAGATATGTGAGAGGTATGACTTGGTCTTCGGGTACTGGTATGGTGGTGATTGCTTGGTTTATATGATCTTGGTATGCGATTCCATGGCATTCATAAATATTATATGGTGGTTATCGCTTTATCATATGAGTAGTTAAGGTATTGTATGACATGCAATGGAAATTCACATGCATGTTTTCAAGGTTAAAACTATTTTTATATTAATTGTATTATCCACTCATTAGGCTCCTTAGCTTACTACTCTATGTCCGCCGCCAAAGCATCAAGATTGTAGACCGGGTTTGTGAGGAGCATACTCGATGCTTTAGGTTGACCATTGACGCATGATCATCAACATGATTTGTAAAATTTTAGTGCACTCTGATATTATGTTTTCTGTATTCAGATTTTGTAACTCTTGTTTTTAGAACATTCAGTTTATTCACTTCTACTTTCAAGAAAATTTTCTTTTATACTTGAATTTTTATTACTTTTCACTTATGTTTTATCAATGGATTTTTAAGGAAATGTTTTCAAAAATATTCACCCTTCTCTCGGGATCTTGAGTCCCTTGGAGTACCCAGATCCAATGGGATAGGGACATTCGGGAAGGGGTGTGACAATATATCATGACATATAATTAAATATGAATTACACGATATAGAAATATTGTCTTTATTAATGAATAAATATGATACAAAAGAATCAATTTACAATAAAGTGATTGGCTTCAAGGCATCTACTCTAACAATCTCTTATTTGTACTATAGCCAATCACTCATGTACCTAATACCAAATGATGATAAGTGTTTTAAATGCTTATGCTGCGACAAAGCTTTCGTTAGTGGGCCTGTAATGGTGTCGATGATAGGTACTATACAAATCTGCACATTTCCTCTCTGAACAATTTCTCTTACTAGATGGGACCACCTGAGTATGTGTTTGGATCATTGTTGAGACCGTGGTTCCTTAGCCTATGAAATGGCTCCATTATTCTCGCAATAATTTTTTACTAGATCAACAACGCTTAGAATCACTCCAAGTTTAGTAATGAACTTCTAGATCCAAACCGTCTTTTTGGCTACATCAAATAGCAATATACTCGGCTTTAATTGTAGAATCCACTACAATGCTTAGTTTTAAGTTTTTCCAGCTCAATCTAGCTCCATTGAGGTAGAATACATAGCTCGATTGTGATTGATAATTGTTTTTATCAATTTGGAAACTAGCATCACTATATCCTCTAATAGTGAGGCTGTTCTCTCTTCCATAAACCAAGAACGCATCCTTAGTTCTTCTCAGGTACTTTAAGATGTTCTTGACTACCCTCCAGTGATGCTCACCTGGATCCGATTGATATCTATTGCAAATGCTTAATGCATATGAGACATCAATCCGAGTACATATCATGGTGTACATGATGGATCCAATGGCAGATGCATATGGTATCCTACTCATTTTATCTCTCTCTTCTTGTGTTTTAGGACACATGTCCTTAAAGAGATAAACGCCATGAGACATAGGAGGAAATATTTCTTGGATTCTTCCATGCTGAATCTTTTCAGCACTTCATCTATGTATGTACTCTGTCTTAAGTCAAGCAATCTATGTGATCTATCGCGATAGATCTTAATACTAAGGATGCAGGCTACTTTTCCTAAGTCCTTCACTGGAGACCATTGCAACTTACATACTGGTGTGCTGCCGTAGGCAACCAAGATTAAAACCTAAAAACACATGTAGTAGTGTAAGTAAGGATCATTCCAACAGAGAGTGTCTAGTCAAGTTGTATATTACGTGAACAAGGCTGGGGGGTTTGAGTAAAACAGAAACAATTTCAGGAAAAACAATTTTAGGAAAAACAATTCAAATTAATCAATCAAAATAACAAACCTTGGTCTAAGTCAACATCCACCATCGAAATCTTACAACTGATCATAGATGCAAATATATATCAATTTTTACTTTGATTATTCACTGTTGTTACTATTTTCCTATCTCTCCTTAGTTGTAATTAATTAGGAAACAAGCGATCTAATTAATCTTACTACTAAATGATAAGTGCTTGAAAATACACTTATACTTAGTGGTTTATAGGTATCATTTGTGGGAAATTAGGATTAATTCGTATGAATTAACTTAATTGTTTCATAAACGCACTTTTCAGCATCACGGGTATTTTTGTTGTGTTTTCTGGGAATAAGGCTCAAAAATAATATTCGGATGAGAGATGATGTTGGCGAGAGAATTTGTGATGACTGGAAACAAACGGATTGAGAATCGGAGTTGAATTGAAGAAGGTATGGAAGTTGAAGTAAAGAGAAGATCCTAGATTACGTTCCAGCTTGAGCATGCCTCGGTATTTTGAGAATATCTTGAGCTTTAGAACTCTGATTAAGACGATTCTTAAACCGTTGGAAAGCTGATTCAAAGGGATACATTTCATATGTTTACTACTTTTCCAAATTTCATCGTTATTGAGTTCAAAAATCACCATCTCTGAAGAATAGTGGAATGATGTGGGAAGAAGACCAGTAGCTACTGTGCCACAGCACAGTGCCGTAGCACACTTTTTCCAATAGCTACTGTGCCACAGCACAGTGCTGCGGCATACTTACGACAGCTGGGAACTTTTCCTCCGTTTTTGACTAGGAAAATAGGGTTTTAAGTGTCCTAAACTAACTAGAATTAAGGAAAACAAAACCCTAACCCTTGTGGGATATAAATAGAAGTCTTTTAGCATTATTTTAGGGAATTCTTTGAGAGATAAAAAAAGAGAGAACAAAGATATTCAAGAACTGAAGAAAAAGGGAGATTAAAGAAGGCTTGGAGAAGAATAATTGGAGGAGATCATCATCAACTTCATTAATCCAACCAAGTTTCACTAAGTTTTTCTTCTTCTTTGTTATTATTATTTGTTATGAATAATACAATGATGTTCTCATATTTATTCCTGAAGAACTAATTCTTTTGTGATTGAGGGTGATTTCAAAACCCTAGACATGTCTTGTGATTAATAAAATCTGCATCTTTTTATCTTTTGATCCCTCTTGGTTATGTGATTATTTCTCTATGAATAGGGTTTAGATAGATTGTCTTAATTGTTTAAGCGTGCAATTAAATAGCTAGGATTAATTTATTAATGCTAATTTAGGTTGTTTAGTACATAATCGCTTTATTAACCTAAATAACTAGTGGCAAAGTGTATGTCTGCATACATGGGGGGTAATCACTCAAGATAACTAAACCGACCATATGAGTTTAACCTTGATTCAGTAGGTCTCTCACAACTTAATGCTTTTATTACTTTGAATCTAGAGATCATATCCAAGGTTATTTGATAAATAGGGAATTGGATTATGACCATGTCTAATCCAACGACTCAATAAGGAGAGATAGAACTTATCAATGTTTGGTATTTTCTTAGCTGATGTGATTAAGAGGGTAAAAAAGTTAAAGAGTGCTTTTATTATATATAATTCATATCTAGTGGTGGTGAATAAACCTTCAATCTAGTTTCTCTTATTTATCTCTTTCGTGATTGTTTACTTGTTTCATTTTGTTTGATTTTAGTTTGATAGTTTTTGTTGAGTTTTTACAATTCGTGACAAACCCTGTTTGAAGTAGATAATTAATTGAGTTCACAAATCCTCTGCGGGAAAGACCCTTACTTGCTCTTTGCTACTACACGACATTGCATTAGAATTTTGTGATGTAAAATTAGGTGTTGCATTTGCATGCATCACTAAACAACCCTAGACAAGCGCTAAAGATTTAATCTAGTGGCAGTCTTAAGACCTACAGAGATCGATGAAGCTGAACAACACAAACACAAGCGGTTGTATCTAATTCAGTCAAATGTTCTTCTTAAGACTTAATAATTCCTGACGCAGAAACTCTTAAACCTTAATTACTTCACAAGTTAAAGGGATCAAACAATTATGGATTTGATATCTAACTTAGTAGTAGATTGCAACAAATAATAAACTAGTAGGCCTCTTAATAATTAAATGAAACAATCATGAAAATAAGCATAGAAGAACATCCAATACTCATAGCATATATTGAACACTAAAAATAGATAGATCTCACAGTTTTATTGATTCCGAGGTCTCCGTTTCCTTCGACCAGGTTATGAAAATTAGCCTCTCATGGCCATCACAAAAATCAAAAGAGAAAATTGCAGAAGAGAGGAAGAGAGGCATGTGTGTTTTTCCCAATCTGATCTCTCTCTCCTCTTAAAGATATCCAATTCAAGTACTTGAATTCTACTAAATCTCCTAAAAATATTCTAATATACTAAAATAACATTTATCCTAATCTGATTCTAATTAATTGAAAATAAAATAAAGTCCTAAAATAAAATAGGAAAGTGGTGTGTCCAGAGGTAGCTTGCATGCAACAGGTCTTCAAATCTTCCAATAATAAACTATCTATTTGAATTGCATGACAAGGCGGAATGTTCTAGAACGTCAGAAGTGCAGGTACGTCAACTTCAAGGCTGATTACAAACTTGATGCAGCAAGTATCTCTCCAAACTTAAAACATGAAAGTTGTAGATATCTTTCTTAGGGTTCCACATCATTTTTAATCATCTCAGTCGGAGCTCGGATGAGAGAGTTATGCCCAGATTACGAAGCGATGTCGAAACTATCTGAATTCACCTAATTAGTTCCGTTTTGCATTTAACGCCTCCATTTGCATCCTAAATCAAAATAGAATAATAATGAGTACATTTAGGCAACAAATGAGTATAAAAGACTAGACATTAAGGGGGGTTAAATATGACATTTTGCATTCTCATCACATACCTTACCTACTTCTACTTCTACTTCAAGAACGAAACCATATGTCAATAGACATCCTCTACTAGGTTTCCATTCATCAGCCAAATCTCGTAGTCATGGAATGTAACAATCGCAAAAAAAAAAAAAAATCCAAATGGGTTTTAGCATCACAACTAGCGAAAAGGTTTCATCATAATCTATGTCAAGCTTTTGTTTGAAACCCTTGGAAACCAATCAAGCTTTATAGGTTTGCACATTACCATTCATGTCAGTCTTCCTTTCAAAGTATGGGTTATTCCCCTTCAAGTGGATCCACTAGAGTCCATACTTGGTTTGGTACATGAAGTCCATTTTAGATTTCATGGCTTCTAGCCACTTCTCATAATCTATATCCTTTATAGCATCATCATATGTCATGGGTTCATCATCTTGTATGACTAGTACATCATCGTGCTAAGTCACGAGAACACCATATCTCTTGGGATTGTGACATACTCTCCTAGATCTATGTACTCCTTTATGACCTAAGGCGGTTTACTTTGTTCCACATGTTGTGGAGTAACCTCCTCACGATGTTCAACTGCTTCTTGTGGTACATCATCATGTCCTTCGTCTAGTGTATCTTGTGGAATCAGAACTTTGTCGAGTTCTATCTTCCTCCCACTTTTTCTTCTTTGAATGAACTCATTTTCTAAAAAGACCCTAGTACGAGCAGCAAATACTTTGTGCTCTTCTTGATGGTAGAAGTAGTATCCTTTTGTTTCCTTAGGATATCCCACAAAGATACATTTTTCATATTTGAGGCAAGCTTATTTTAGGTCAATTTCTTGACATAAGCTTCACAATCCCAATTCTTAAATAAGACATATGGGTTTATGCCCATTCCATGATTTATATGGAGTCTTATCTGACTTTGACGAAACATGGTTCAGTGTGTGAGTCGCAACCTCTAGCGCATATCCCTAGAGTGATGTGGGCATATTTGAAAAACTCATCATAGATTAAACCATATCAAGCAAGGTTTGGTTCCTCCTTTCCTATACATCATTATGCTGAGGTGTATAAAGAGATGTGAGTTGAGAAACTATCCCACATTCTTTCAAGTATCCACCAAACTCTAAGCTTAAGTATTCTCCTCCTCGACCAAACCAAAGAACTTTAATACTCTTGCCCAATTAATTATATACTTTATTCCTAAATTCTTTGAACTTGTCAAAGGATTAAAATTTTTCTCATTAAATAGACATAACCATATCTACTGAAATCATCAATAAATGTAATGAAATAAGAATAACCACCTCTGGCTTCAACTATTAATGGTCCACATACATCGCTATGGATGATGCCTAATAGTTCTATAGCCCTTTCACTGTGTTCAGAGAAAGGCAATTTGGTCATTTTGCCTAATAGGCATGACTCGCATACCTCGTAAGACTGGAAGTCGAATGGGTGCAAAACTTTTTCTTTTTGAAGCTTTGCAATGCAAGTTTTATCCTAATCTACAATGTCAAAGATAAGTTTGCTTTAGATCGCCAAATTTGGCTTTCTTGGTTTCCAGATTAAGAACTTCCTTACTATTTAGTTCTAGAACATATAAACCATTATGTAAATAAGCAATCCTGTAAAGCATACCATTTAAACTGAAAGACATCAATCCATTAGCAATAGTTATATGGTATCCTTGTTCATCAAAAATGGATATAGAAATAAATATATTCTTTGAAACTGTTGGAATATAATAACAATTTAATAGTTCTAAAACTAGGCCCGTAGGCAAAAATAAATAATAAGTTACTACAGCTAACACAGTTGATAATCCTAGGATTATACTATTTTCTTTATACTTTTTGTAGGATTTCGGATACTTCTTATTAAGTTTTGTGCTGGAATTACTACTTAAATTTGTATATTTTACATTTGAGGCCAAAACGTGCAGTTTGAGCAAAATCGAGCGAAAATGAGTTTCTCAGCCTGGAATCAAGCGAAATTCAGGAATCGGGGGAATTTTAATGCTAATTGGAAGCACTGTGAAGTTTGTTCCTATTAGGGATCACAAAGATCGAAGACTCAAGCAAAGAAGCAAGAGGAGCGCAGTTTCATAATCTTAGCAAAGTTCAACAAGAGTTCACTGCAGCAAGGTTCTTTCTTTGCCATGGCAAGCTAGCCTCTGGTCATATGGTTCAGCAAAATTCAAATCAATGTTGCGGTGAGATTCTTCTTCGCCGTGGTGAAAACTACAAAAATCTGTTTTTGTAAAACGTTGCGTTTTACTTGTATTATATTAGTTCCTATGGTTTTCGGCCGACTATTTAGGAGAGACTTAGTTCATTTTTTAGGAGAGGTCGACATTTCTAGATAAAGGGAAGAGGAGAAGGAGATTTAAAGAATTTGGGTCTCCAAAATAGGGAAGAATTCATTCCTCTTTCAATTTCTAATATGTTGAACTCCACATTTATAGTTTATGTAATTTTTTCTTTATTTTGAGCATGAACTAACTCACTTTTGGGTTAGGGTTTTGATGTAACTTGGATTACAATGGTTTAGTCTATAAATTTGTGTTGTTTTTTGGTTCTATTGCTTGGATTATGTGTTTATTCTTGTTCTTAATGCAAGGATGTTGGTTTCTTTTGATTCAATTGAATGTTGAGCATGATGAGACTGAGAAGTGATTCATGTGTTAGCTTCTTAGAGTAAACACCGTAGATTAAGCAAACGCTAGAGATAGGTTTAGTGATCTATGAAATCTTTATAGGATTCCATTTAGCTTGGTAGACTTTGAATTATTAACCTTCATTTTGTTGGGTGCGGAAGCGTAATAAGGATAGGTAGGAGAATATAGCCTAAGAAGGTAGATTCTACAACTTAAGAAATTCGATTTATAATCCTTGCATGTGAATTTAGAAGCAATAGAAATTGTAGGTTAAACTAGAGTATTGATGAGAATGCAAAATGTCATATTTACCCCCCTTAATGTCTACTCTTTTATACTTAGTTGCTTCCTAAATATACTCATTATTATTCTATTTTGATTTAGGATGCAAATGGAGGCGTTAATGGCAAAACGGAACTAATTAAGTGAATTCGGACAGTTTCAACATCGTTTTGTAATCTGCGCATAACTCTCTCATTTGAGCTCCGATTGAGATGATTCAAAATGCTGTGGAACACTGAGAAATAGATCTACAAATTTAAAGTTTTGAGTTTCAAGAGATACTCGCTGGATAAAGGTTTTAATCGGGGTTGAAATTGACGCACCTGCAGTGCCGAAGTTCTGGAACATTCTGTCTTGTCATGCAAGTCCAATAGGCAGTTTGTTATTGGAAGATTTGAAGACATGTGGCACACAAGTTACAGCTGGACGCACAACTTTCCTATTTTGTATTAAGATTTTATTTTATTTTCAATTACTCAGAATTAGGATAAAGGTTATTTTGGGATTTTTAGAATTTTTTAGGAGATTTAGATTTAGTAGAATTTGAATTCGAATTGGATATGAAGAGAGGGAGATCATATTAGGTTTTACACACAGACCACGCTTCTCTTTTTCTCTCTCTGCAATTTTCCTCTTTTGAATTTTTCATGAAGGCCATGAGCGGCTAATTTGTAACTTGGTCGAAGGAAACGGAGGCCTCGGAACCAATAAACTGTGAGATCTAATCCGTTTTATTTCATTGTTCAATTCCTGTTTGAGTATTGGATGTTCTTCTGTGCCTAATTTTATGATTGTTTCGTTTAATTGCTAAGAGGCCTACTAGGTTATTAATTCTTGCAATCTACTGCTAAGTTAGATATCAAATCCGTAATTGTTTGATTCCTCTACTTGTGAAGCAATTGGGTTAATATTTGCTGCGTCAGGAATTAGTAAATCTTAAAAGAACATTCAACTAAATTAATACAATCGCTTGTGTTTGTTTTGTTTAGCTTCATCGATCTCTCTAGGTCTTAAGGCTGCCACTGAATTAAACTTTTAGCGCTTGTCTAGGGTTGTTTAGTAGTAAGGTTAATTAATCGCTTGTTTCATAATTAATTACACTAAGGAGAGATAGGAACCAATTCCAACGATGAATACTCAGAGTAGCAATTGATAAATTTTTACATTGATGATCAGTTTGTAAGATTCCGATGGTGGATGTTTTCCTAGAACAGGTTTGTCTTTGATTGATAATTTACTTTGGAATTGTCTATTAGTTGTTTTCCTGAAATTGTTCTGTTTTTACTGAAATTCCCCCCCCCCCCCCCCCCCCCAATCCTGTAACATAAACGCGGCTAGACACTCTTCGTGGGAACGATCCCTACTCACACTACTACGTGTATTTTTTAGGGTTTTATATTCTGGGTGCCTACGACAACACGCCAGATTTTGGTGCCGTTGCCGAAGAGTGATTCTAGTTGAATTTTTATTCTGTTTTTTTGTTATATTCTGTTTTGTTTATAATTTTTTTTTTTAATTTCTCAGAAAATTCAGTAGTACTCTTCAGTACTATTCCTAAGGAAAATTTTGGTTGAATTAGGACGTTTCGAGTACTTGTTTCGAAGAAAACAAAATTCTGAACAGACTGGAAGTTCTTCTAGCCCCATGCTCTTGAGACCAAATTTGAATGTTTTGATAGGTTTTTTGGCGTTTTTGTGCTTCTGGTCATAAAAAAAATTATTTTTTATTTTCTGGTTGGTTTTCTTATTTGTCATTCATCCTTTTATAAGATTCTGGTTTTATGACCAAGTCCTCCCATTTTGGTGATTTAATATTCGACCCATAATTGAGAGCGCTTTGCCTAGGTTAAGGAAGGAAGCTCAAGAGAATTCTGAGGAAAGCAATTTTGATTTAGAAGAGGAGACCATGGCTGGAAATCGACTTTGAAAGAGCTTGCTGCCCTGATTTGAATCAGCACCTTTATGCATAACGTTTCCTGTTTTAGATGCTGCCACTACTTTTGAATTAAAATCTGGACTAATACATTTCTTGCCCACTTTTCATGGCCTTGCAGGTGACGACCCTCACAAGCATTTAAAGGAGCTTCATGTGTTTTGCACGAGTATGAAACCTACAAGGGTGACCAAGGAGCAATTAAATTAAGAGCTTTTCCGTTTTCTTTGAAGGATTCGGCTAAGGATTGGCTTATTATCTACCCTTCGGAACTATAGCCACATGGAACGAGATGAAAAATTATTTCTGGAGAAATATTTTCGAGCTTCGAGGGCGGCCAACATTCGGAAGAAAATTTGTGGTGTAAGGCAGCACAACGGAGAGTCCTTACATGAATACTGGGAACGTTTTAAGAATTGGGTGCGAGCTGCCCCCATCATCAATTAGTGAGTAGCTACTTATCCAGTATTTCTATGGGCCTTACATACACTGATAGGAGCATGATTGATGCTGCATTGAGGAGCTTTGGTGGATAAGACTCCTAAGGCCGCGAGAAACTTGATTGCAAATATGGCGGCCATTCTCAATAGTTTGGCAGTAGTGTTGACCTTCCATCTAGGCATGATAATAAGGTAAATATTTCGTCCCTTGAACAACAAATCTTGAGTCTAACTTCTCTTGTTCGTCAAATGGTTGTAGGTAACATGCAAACAGTGAAGGCTTGTGGAATTTGTTCGGTAGTAGGGCATCCGACTGATATGTGCCTAACTCTTCAAGAGGAGCCTATTGAGCAAGTGAATGCAGCAGGTGGTTTTCCTAGACAATTGCAAAGGAAGTATGATCCTTATTCGAGCACATATAACCCTGGATGGAGGGATCACCCTAATCTTGGCTATGGGAATCCACAAGTGAATCATCCTGTCCCTCAAAACCGCCCAAATTACTAGTAGTATAAGCAGCCATACCCCCTAGACAACAATCGGACCAAACTACTAATTCTGGTATGTCTTTAGAAGATATTGTTAAGTCTCTTGCTACTAATACTTTGCAATTTCAATAGGAGATGAGGGCCAATGTTCAAAGTTTGGAGAATCAAATAGGGCAGATGGCAACCGCAATCAATAAGCTGGAGGCACAAAGTTCAGGAAAATTACCCTCTCAAATGGTGATCAATCCAAGAGAAAATACAAGTGCGATCGTCTTAAGAAGTGATAAAGAGGTTGAGATTCCAACAAAGATAGCCCCTGCATCGTCGAAGGAAGAAAAGGAGAAAGATGTCATTGTAGACAGAAATGTTCCCAACGACAATGGTGTTCCTAAGAGTAAGTTTCCACCTCTGTCCAATTATAAACCGGTACCACCTTTTCCTCAAGCTTTGGTAGAATCCAAAAAAGATGAGCAGAACAGAGATATATATGAGACTTTTCGTAGATGCGAGGTAAATATTCCACTTTTAGATGCTATTAAGCAAGTACCTCATTATGCTAAATTCTTGAAAGAGTTGTGTACTATTAAGAGGAAACATAAACTTAAGGGGTGTGAAAAGGTGAGAGGAGGAGAGAATGTTTCTGCAGTGATTCAGAGAAAACTTCTAGCGAAGTGCAAAGATCCAGGTATGTTTACTATCCCTTGTATGATAGGTAACACTAGGTTTGAGAAGGCCATGATAGACTTAGGAGCTTCTATAAATGTCATGCCATATTCCATATATGCTTCTTTGAAACTTGGAGCTTTGAATAAAACCGGTGTTGTAATTCAATTGGCTGATAGATCTAATGCCTATCCTAAGGGTGTAGTTGAGGATATTCTGGTACAAGTTAATGACTTAGTTTTCCCCACTGATTTTTATGTGCTTGATATGGAGNAAGTGTAAAGATCCAGGTATGTTTACTATCCCTTGTATGATAGGTAACACTAGGTCTAAGAAGGCTATGATAGACTTATGAGCTTCTATAAATGTCATGCCATATTCCATATATGCTTCTTTGAAACTTTGACCTTTGAATAAAACTGGTGTTGTAATTCAATTAGCTGATAGATCTAATGTCTATCCTAAGGGTGTAGTTGAGGATATTCTGGTACAAGTTAATGACTTAGTTTTCCTTACTGATTTTTATGTGCTTGATATGGAGAATGGTGATCAACCTTTCTTAAAAACATCCAAGGCTAGGATAGATGTTCATAGTGGCATACTTACCATGGAATTTGATGGTGAAATTGTCAAGTTTAATATTTATGATGCCATGAAATATCCTGATGATGATGATGATGATAATCATGTTTATTCTATTGATGTGATTGATTCTTTAGCATAGGAGGTTTTTGAACTTGATGGAGGAGATGGATTAGAAGTTGCCATTAGTAATCATCTTGAGAAAGAGAATGAGGAGTTTGCCTTGAGTACTGATTTGCAAGAAACTGTTGCAGCATTGAATGATTTTCCAAAGTCACAACAGTCAGGTAACGTTTCCTATATGGCATTACCAATTTCTAACGAGAGGCCTTTACCTTCTGTTTTGTAGGCTCCCATTCCAGATTTGAAACCTCTCCCTAGTTACCTCCAGTACGTGTTCCTTGGAGACAAAGGAACGTTACCAGCGATCATCTCCAGCAAACTTAGTGCATCTCAAGAAGAGAAGCTTTTGCAGGTCCTTAAAGAGCATAAGACGGCTATTGGTTGGAAAATTGTAGATATTATAGGAATTAGCCAGTCTACATGCATGCATCGTATCTTGCTTGAAGAAGGAGCAAAACCTTTCCATCAACCGCAAAGAAGATTGAACCCGCCCATGATGGATGTTGTGAAGAAGGAGATTCTGAAACTTCTTGAAGTTGGAGTGATTTATCCTATTTCAGACAGCAATTGGGTCAGCCCTATTCAAGTGGTTCCTAAGAAGACCGGAATAACTGTTGTGAAAAATCAGGATGATGAGTTAGTTCCTACCCGTGTTCAAAATGGGTGGCGGGTTTGTATAGATTACAGAAAATTAAATGTTGTAACCCACAAGGACCACTTTCCTTTACCTTTTCTTGATCAAATGCTTGAAAGGTTAGCTGTTCATTCTTACTATTGTTTCCTTGATGGTTATTCAAGTTATTTTTAGATTGCGATTGCTCCGGAGGATCAAGAGAAGATGACTTTTACATGCCCATTTAGAACTTTTGCATATCGCCGCCAAAGCCCCAGCCACTTTCCAGAGGTGTATGATTAGTATATTTTCAGATTATGTTGAGCATATCATAGAAGGTTTTATGGACGATTTCACAGTTTATGGAAACTTTTTTGATAATTGTTTGCATAACCTTACACTTGTTCTTCAAAGATGCATAGAAACTAACCTTGTGTTAAATTCTTAAAAATGTCATTTTATGGTTGACCAAGGTCTAGTTTTGGGTCATGTTGTTTCATCTAGGGGAGTTGAGGTAGATAAAGCCAAAGTTGACATTATTCAATCTTTACCTTACCCCACTAGTGTGCGGGAAGTTCGTTCTTTTCTTGGACATGTAGGTTTTTACCGAAGATTCATCAAGGACTTCTCCAAAATAGCATTACCCCTATGTAAGTTGCTGCAAAAGGATGTGGTTTTTGAGCTCAATGGGGCATGTAAAGTGGCGTTTGACAAGCTGAAGGAACTGTTGACTTCTACCCCAATTATCTAGCCCCCTGACTAGAACGTTCCTTTCGAGATAATGTGCGATGCAAGTGATTATGCAGTAGGCGCTGTTTTGGGTCAAAGGATTGGAAAAGCATCTCATGCCATTTATTATGCTTCTAGGATTCTGAATGATGCCCAGAGAAATTATTCCACCATTGAGAAAGAACTTTTAGCTATTGTTTTTGCTTTAGAAAAGTTTCGATCTTATTTGCTTCGTACTAAAATCATTGTTTTTTCTGATCATGCAGCTTTACGTTATTTGATGACAAAGAAAGAGGCAAAACCGAGATTAATAAGGTGGATACTACTCTTGAGTGAATTCGATTTGGAGAACAAAGACAAAAGAGGGACAGAAAATAGTGTCATAGATCATTTGAGTCGTCTAGCTCATGTAGAGGATGAACTTCATTTACAAGAAACATTCCCTGATGAGCAATTGTTCTCCACGAGTGTGACATTACCTTGGTATGCAAATCTTGTAAATTATTTGGTTTCTAACATCTTTCCTCTTGGTTTGTTTAGGGCTCAAAGAGATAAGATGAAGAGTGATGCCAAATACTATGTGTGGGATGACCCTACTTATGGAAGCATTGTGCAGATCAAGTAATAAGAAGGTGTGTTCATGAAAATGAAATTATTTCCATTCTCACCTTTTGTCATTCTTATGCATGTGGAGGTCACTTTGGAGCTAAGAGGACAGCGAGGAAAGTGCTAGAATGTGGTTTCTATTGGCCATCTTTAATTTGAGATTCATACTCTTTTTGCAAGTCATGCGATAATTGTCAAAGGACAGGTAATATATCCCAAAAGAATGAGATGCCACAAACCCCCATACTATTTTGCGAAATTTTTTATGTTTGGGGCATCGATTTCATGGGATCGTTCCCTATATCTTTTGGTTATGTTTATATTTTGCTTGTTGTTGATTATGTCTCGAAATGGGTGGAAGCTAAAGCCACTAGGATTGATGATTCTAAAGGTGTTGCAGATTTTATCAAGTCTAACATCTTCTACAGGTTTGGAATTCTAAGAGCTCTAATAAGTGATCGAGGCACTCACTTTTGCAATCAAACTATGGAGGCTTTGCTGAAAAAGTATCATGTGACCCACAAGTTGTCTACTGCCTATCATCCGCAAACTAGTGGACAAGCGAAAGTGTCAAATCGAGAGATCAAGTCCATCATTGAGAAGACGGTCAATCCAAGTAGAAAAGACTGGAGTTTGCGTTTGGATGATGCCTTGTGGGCATATAGGACTGCATATAAGACACCCATTGGTATGTCACCTTTTCGTTTGGTGTTTGGGAAAGCATGCCATCTTCCAGTTGAGTTATAACACAAGGCTTATTGGGCAATCAAAAGTTTTAACATGAAGATGGATGAAAGTGGAGAACACAGGAAGTTGCAACTATAGAGTTAGAGGAAATTCGCAATGATGCCTATGAGAATGCAAGGATTTACAAGGAAAAGATGAAGGCTTTTCATGACAGGATGATCTCTAGGAAGGAGTTCAAAGTTGGTCAAAAAGTCCTTTGGTACAATTCATGACTTCGTTTGTTCTCGGGTAAGTTGCGTTCTCGTTGGATTGGATCTTTTGTTGTTACTAATGTTTTTCCTCATGGTGCAGTTGAAATTCAAAGTTTATCAACTTCCAAAGTGTTCGAGGTGAATGGCCATAGACTTAAGACTTTCTATGAAAGTCTCCAAGAAGAAAATGTGGCAAGATTGGACCTTGAGGATCCGAATTATTCAGATTGAAAAGGACAGCCTTGAGTCGAGCCAACGACAATAAACAAAGGCGCTGGTTGGGAGGCAACCCAAGGGGAGTTTGTTTTTTTTTTTTTTTCTTGCATTTTAAATTTTTTTTTTTTTTACCTTTTCTTTGTATTTCATCTTACATTGGGGACAATATCAGTTTTAAGTGTGGGGGAGGGGATTTAGGTTGTGTTTCAATTCATGTTTGAAAAAAGAAAAAAAAATAGTTTTTGTTTTTAGGAAGGTTTATGCTTTAAGTCATATCTTTGAACGTCTAGTGATGATGCATGAAATAGTAACTTGATTTTGTTATTGGGCATATTCCTTGACTTAGGATGTTAGCAATATTTCATAAAATAGAGTTAATCAGATTTGAATCTTTGAAGTTTGAAACAATATGTCTTGAGAAGTTGTGTGAACTTGGTGACGAAGCATGATTGAGGAGTGTATAACAATCCTTAGAAAAAAATTGTTTCTCTTAAGCTAGTACTAAATTTGGGTTTAAGCAAATAGAAAAAAGAAAAGAAAGGTATGTGGTGAGTCGGGATGGTGCGTAAAACGCACTCAGTCATAAACACAACCATGAAATGAGATGGAGCATAAAATGCACTCATTCTTTTTCAAAACAGAAAAAAAAAAATTTCCCTAGTTTGCTACCCAGTTTGTAGTAGTAAAGAGAAACAAACAGTTAAGGAAAAGTTGAGAGGGGAGTTGTACATGAATCGGTTGTGATTAGTTTCCTTGTTTGCATTGACTGATTGAGAGTAATTGTGGAAAATGATGAAGAGAAATGAATGTCATTAACTCTGCTTTATTTTATTTTGTTGCTTCCTAAGTTAGGTAAGTATATGCATGGATTAAATTTTGTTGCTTATGCATCATGCTGATGTTCTTGATATGACTTGAGATGATGGTGTTCTTGATATGACTTGAGTGTAGCATTTGTTTGAATTAGTTTGCCCGAGCACGCGCAAAAGCTAAGTGTGGGGGAATTTGATGAGAATGCAAAATGTCATATTTACCCCCCTTAATGTCTACTCTTTTATACTTATTTGCTGCCTAAATATACTCATTATTATTCTATTAAACAATTACGGATTTGATATCTAAATTCAGCTAAATCTTTGACAGTTTAATAATTGTCAAGGATTTGGTTTAAACTGTCAAAGATTTAGCTGAATTTTCAATTTTGTTTTAGAATTTTAGCCAAATTGTTGACAGTTTTCACACTGTCAAGATTTCGTTTATTAATTTATTTTTTTTAAATTAGTAAAATTTCCTTATTATTACAAATTAAATTATAGAATAGTAGAATGAAATGTTTCATAATATTTATCCTTCCAACAATTATAACCATTCAACGATATGTAATGAGACATCGAACAATTGATCGAATGGTACATATATTATTGTTGCTCTGAGTAAACAAAATTGAACAATAGTATAAATTTTTCAATATTGCATAAACAACAATGAAAAGTAATCAATTCAGTAATGAAAAGTTTGATACATAGTTTTTGCCCTTATTGGCCTCTGACAGCACTGAAACAACAATAACTAAAAAAAGTTTGATACGTACATCCCCCATTTTGCTCTGACTTCATCGACCTCCACATCTTCGTATATTTCTTTTCCCATGAATTATTAAAGTAAACACAATAAGACTAATCAACAAATATCAACTATATCTTATTATTTAAAAAAATAAAAAATAAAAAATAAAAAACCTTATATTGTTTTTCAGTAATGTCAACTCATTCTCCACTATATCTCTCATGTATTTCATTATATAAAACTCACATTCAACGCTTCCCGATTGAATGGGTCCCTATACAAAATTAATTTGAAAGTAAGCATTAATATTCAAAAGGTAAAACAATATTATAACTGAAAAATTAATTGCTATTGATAATAACAATTTTACGCACCAATGCTTTTTGCCACGAGATATTAGGCCTTTTTTTTTAACACCTTTCGGGTAGAATGGATTAAGATATCAGTGTGAAAGTTAAAAAAACTTTTGAAATTAACACACAATATTTGATATTATATAAAGCATCAAAAATAACATAAGTAGAATTACTAACTTTTGCACTATTTCTTGTCAATCCTGCCCAATATCTCCCCTCAAGGAATCAAGATAGTACATAGTTAAAGTTTTCATATCAATAGCAACAAGAACCCAATGAAGCCTATGAACAAAATTGCATAAGTACCCAACACAACAACCACAAAGAAGAAATAGAATAATCTGGAATGGTCTCACAGACTAGAAAGGGCAACATATCATCATAAAAAGACAATTTTTGAAAAAACCAACTTGCAAAAGGAGTCCCTTCACTTCCCTCCAAGCAAAATCTAGAATATCTAAATTTCAGTAATTTGACAAGTGTTAAAGACTTCCAACTCAACCAAGAAAGTGAAGCAAAAGAGACCACTAAAGGAAACAGTTGAATGAAGAGAAATGGAAAATCATATAAAATCGTAACCAAATATACATATGGCAACCTCCATCTACTCTAAAAGCTAAACAAAACATAGAATCATCACTGGCCATACAAATGATATCAAAATATTAAGCCATGAACCCTCACAACAAAGCGACGAATTCAAAAGTAACAAAAATCCAGTAATAGACCAACCTAATTATTAGCACTGAGTTAACCTATATATGAACTTTTTTACTTGATAACTAATCCTTCAAAGCCAATTCTTTATGATCAACTAGCAAGAATATACCTTAAATTCATATTCTTTCCAGTTTCAGTGGCAGCCTATAGATGTACATAAAATCAGTAGCTTGAGAAAGATGAAAAGACAAGGATTAAAGTACCACTCAAAACCGTTGAGGAAAATGATTCCATTAGATGAATTCAACACCTATCTGAACAAAAAAAATGGAGGAATTAATATTAAACTTTGATAGATCACCCATCAAGAAGGTTTACCAACATAGAGGGCACAAGGGTAAAAAGCCACTAACTGAATTGGAATTAGAGAAGCATGCGTTAGTGGAGGGAGCTAACAGAATTGAAGGAGCATGCTTGAGTGGAGGAAAGCTGGAGGCATATGACGTGTGAACAATTAGTTAGAAGGGAATAATGTTGTTAGCTGATTCATGTATAAAAGGGAGAGCCTTTAGCTAAAAAGATAAGAATTTGTTCTGTGTGAATCTGAGAGGTCCCCAGCTCCTCGAACTGCTAGGATTTATCTGCTGTATTTTCATTTTATTTGGCTGGAGCACTGCTCTGTAATCTACCCTTTTTAATTCTTGATCACAATCCATTTAAATCAATCTATTCTTGCCTTGCAATAAACACTTGAGTATCTATGCATTTTCTGTTTTTTGGTTGCTTGGTTAATTGATTATGCTGGGGTTTTATCAACTAGTATCAGAGCCTTGTGTGGGTAATGCCTAAATCGAGAATGGAGCAGAAGGTTGAGGGATTATAAAAAGAAATTGGTAACATGGAGAATGAGCTAGGAGGGATGAAAGAAGAGTTAGGGAGCATCAAAGGATATCTCCTTGAGTTGAGAGAATGGATGAGGTTGAGAGAGGAGAATGAGGCCCATACAAGTAGAGATCGGGGCAAGTCAAATCTGGGGGAAAACTCCAATAGTGATGACAATGGTGGAATGGGTCGGAGTAAAGAAGCCGAGAGCCTTAAGGAGGAAAGGAAGGGGAAAAAAATTAGAGTTACCAATGTTTAATGGAGAAGATCCCTACAGATGGACTTTCATAGCAGATCATTATTTCTTAGTCAATCGTTACACAGAGGGAGAAAAAGTAGAAGCAGTTGCTGTTTGTATGGAAAGACGGGCATGGAATTGGTATCAGTGGGTTGAATCAAGGGCACCAATCAGTTCATGGGAAGCTTTTAAAACTGTTATGGTGGCAAGATTTCGTCCATCCTTCAAAGGCTCAGCATATGAGGCATTAGTAGCATTAAAACAAACTGGAACAATAATAGAATTCAGAGAAAATTTTGAAGAACATTATGCCCCCTTGCATGACATAGGAAAAGAATTGCTAATGGGTATTTTTTAAGATGGACTCAAAGAAAAAATTCGGGCTGAATTGCGTTTGGCCCAACCAACCATTCTCTTTTCACTCATTGAGCAGGCCCATAAAGTAGAGCAAAAAAACTAGGTCTTGGAGAAAAATAGGCCCAATGTAACAGCTACTGTAAGCTAATACAATGCATGCATAATAACAATAGAAAATGGGGCCCAAAAACTTTCTTTTCATTATAAGTCATATGTCTTTTATACATAAAGAGTATTGTTTACAAAAGTCATTTTAAAAGACAAAATAGGGGAAACAGTGTAGCTATTGCTCCTCGCTTGCCGACGCCCCTTCGACTGCATCAACACCTAGATCCTGCATCCACAAAGGAAAAATAACGGGGTGAGCACAAAATAATGCTCAGTAAGTAAAACCCTCTATCTGTCTGTCCCCGTATGTATTACTCTTAATTCTTTCCTTATACTATTTCTGTTTCTATTTCTGTTTCTACTAAACGTCATGGCCTCATCTTACCGGAGGTACGGCCGGATGGTATTCACACAGTACCATCTCACTCTCCATGACTATCGGGTGGAATTCACACAGTACCAACCCGTTCTTAGTGACTACCGATTGGGGATCACGAAGCACCTACTCGGTTTTCATAATTATCGGGTGGAGACCACCTAGCACCTATCCATTTCTCATGACTTTTGGGTAACGATCACCAAGCATTAACCCGTCTCTAATCACTGTCAGGTGATGATCACAAAGCATCAACCCACTTCTAATAAATGTCGGATGATGATCACAAAGCATCAACCCCTTCTCTAAAAACTAACCGGGTGGTGGTCACAAAGCATCCACTCGTTTCTAATAATTATCGGGTGATGATCACAAAGCATCAACCCATTTCCAATGGCTATTCGGGTGGTGATCACAAAGCATCAACCCGATTCTCATAACCGTGGGGTGATGATCACAAAGCATCAACCCATTTCTACTACTCTTCTCATTCACTCTATTCTAGCATTTTTCATTCTCTCTACCCTTAGAGTAGTTGCAACCATCAAGCTCTCTACTCATAGAGTCATTGCATACACAAAGTTTCCTACTCTTTCTTAGGTCACTTTTCAATGCATAAATAATGCATATGGATGGTTCATCTCTATTATTGCACTTATGAAATACCAACATGCAATGTTGCAAGAATTAAGGTTCACTACTCATACTCAAACCTCTATTAGGCATTTCATCAAACAACTCAAGTGTATCATAAAACTCTACTATAGCAATGATTCTAAATCTTTCTCTAACCATCCAAAATGGGGAGAAACCCCCTCACATAGCCACAAAACCTGCCAAAGAAAGACACTTCCAAAAGGGTTCCACAATACCCCTTCAATTCCATCTCAACTACCTTTCCAACCCACAACTCATTTCTTATATTTGAAAGGTATAAACAATCACAAAGCACTAGAAATCTCTATTTAATCCTCAATAACATGGCATATAACATATATATAACACACATACATAAGTGCTATCAAAACCCTAATCAAGAAAATTCCCAAATCTCAACTTGGGTTGGGGTTTACTTACCTTGTTATGGAGAGACTTCACTAACTCTTCCTTTCACTTGGTTTGCTTGACTTTTTCTCTACTCTTAACCAAAAGAACAAAAACCCTCAATATTCAATATATACTAAAACTCACAAAGCTTCACAACCAAAGTAAGAATCCTTACCTTAGGATGCCTTAGGTTGATTTTCTACCCCAAATCACTCCAAAAGCCCTTTAAAACTCCTTGATCAAAAGCAAGAGAGGAGAGTGGCGTTGGAGAAGAAGAATGAAGGGTTTGCAATGTCTTAATTCCTTTTAATGAAATTTATACACAACCATTCCCATTTTGCCCTAACTCTTCTTTGGGAATTCTATCTATATCCTTTGATTCATTACAACCACACCCTCATATCAACATATTCTCCATGAAAATTCCTTACATTTTACTCCCCACGTTTCCTACTAATTAGGGGTAGAATGGTCAAATTGCCTTTAGGGAAGAGAATATCTAAAACTTAACAAACATTTTGGTCGGACTGTCGCCGCGGCGAGGAAGCTTCTGTCGCCGCGGCGAAACTGTCCAGAATGTTTCCCCGTGGCTTCAACACCTCTTCACCGCGGCGAAGATTATTCTTCGCCCCGACGAAGCTTGGCACACTGAACTTCTTCTGTTTTCAACCAATTTCAGGGCAAGTATTCAACACAACACTCAATCGAAGGTCAACCAAACAATATTACCAAGAAACCAACTCAAATAAGAGCAAAAGAAGAAACAATAACTACGTACCTTAAGTGGGGCATTACACCCAAACCATTTAAGACCCAACCAACTAAAATAGAGCCTTACAATCAGGTCACACCCAACTCGGAAAGCTGGCGCACAAATGCATGGACCTCCAACTCATTTTCACGCAATCCATATCTGATTCCAAAAAAAGGTAATGAACGACAAAAGCTCTCCGACACACCCATGCTGGGATTTCGCAGTGAAGGTTTCTAGCGCATGACTGACGCCGAGATTCAGAGCAGGAGGAAGCATGGACTGTGCTTCAAATACGACGAAAAATACAATCCCACGCATCGTTGTAAGGCTAGATCGCTGCAGATCCTTTTAGCCACCGATGAAGACTTGTCAGGAAAGGAAGAACCCAATTCTGAAAACAACGATGAGTCAAACTAGAAGGTAATCCATTGGCTTTGTCTATGAACTCGATTATGGGGATGATGATGGACAAAACTCTGAAGATCCGAGGAACAATTGGAGATGAGTCAGTGATTGTTTTGGTAGATAGTGGGGCATCCCACAATTTCATCTCAAAGGTGTTGGTATGGAAGCTAGGCTTAAACATTGAGAAGGGGAAATAATTCGGAGTAATGGTAGGAAATGGTTTTACTGTTAGGGGAGAAGGGATTTGCAGAAATTTGAGTATGAGGATTCATGAGGTTGAGTTGACACAAGATTTTTTTCCCTTTTGATTTAGGTGGAGCTGATGTGGTGTTGGGGATATCCTGGTTGAGCACATTGGGAGATGTGTGCTCTAACTGGAAAATTTTAACCATGACTTTCGATAATAACGATAAGAGAATTGTGTTGCAGGGTGATCCTTCGTTAGTTAAGACTGTAGTCTCTCTAAAAGCCATGCTCAAGACACTACAGAATGAGGGTACAGGGTATGTAGTAGAATTTTGCTCTATCGAGAAGAAAGGCGAAGAGCAGAGTGAACCCATGGAGCTGGGAGTTGCTGCCTTACATAAAGAATTCCACCATCTGTTTGAAACAACACCCTTGTTTACCACCGAGGAGACCAATTGACCATGCCATAACCCCCCAACATTCCTCCAAACCCCCTAATCTACACCCTTACAAATACTCTTACAGCCAAAAGAATGAGATAGAAAGGTTGGTAGGTGAAATGCTAGTGTCCGGAATAATCTAACCGAGTACTAGTCCTTTTGCAAGCCCGATGCTGTTGGTTAAGAAGAAAGACGGAAGCTGGTGTTTTTGTGTTGACTATCGCGCCCTTAACATAACCATACCTGACAAATTTCCCATACCTTCAATTGATGACTTGCTAGATGAGTTGGCTGGAGTGACAGTTTTTTCTAAGCTGGATTTGAAATCTGGATATAATCAGATTAGAGTAAGGCCCGAGAATGTGCCGAAAACAGCATTCCGAACCCACGAGGGGCACTACGAGTTCCTAGTCATGCCGTTTGGGTTGACTAACGCCCCCTCCACTTTCCAGGCCCTGATGAATACCATTTTCAGACCAGTTTTAAGGAAGTTTGTACTGGTATTTTTTGACGACATCCTAGTCTACAGCCCCAACCTAAAAGCTCACCTCACGCACTTGCGATATACCTTCCAAATCTTGACCGAAAATGAGTTTGTTGTCAACCAAAAAAAATGTATATTTGGGCAGTTGAAGTTGGAGTACTTGGGACATTTGATTTCTGCGAATGGGGTGGAGGCAGACCTAGCCAAAATTGAATCAATTTTATCTTGGCATATTCCACAGACTATCAAAGGGTTGCGGGGATTCTTGGGATTAACAGGGTATTACCGTAGATTCGTTAAGGACTATGGGTCGATAGCTCAGCCATTAACTAAACTACTTCAGAAAGACGCCTTCGGGTGGAATGAACAAGCTCAGCAAGCCTTTGAAAACCTGAAAGTTACCATGACATCACTTCCTATGCTGGCTGTGCCTAATTTCAGTCTCTCATTTGAAGTCCACACCGACGCATCAGACCAAGGGTTGGGAGCTATCTTACTTCAAAACCAACGTCCCATAGCCTTCATCAGCAAAGCATTTTCCCATCAGTCACAGCAAAAATTAGCATAAGAAAGAGAATTAATAGCCATAGTGTTTGCATTTCACAAATGGAGTCACTACCTCAGCGAACAAAAGTTCACTATCAAAATGGACCACCACAGTTTGCAATTCTTGACAGATCAGAAGGTGAAAACGCCTGAACAGCAAAAATGGATTTCTAAGCTTCTCGGTTACTCGTTTGATATCATGTATCAACCAGGTAGTTCAAACCAAGTGGCTGATGCCCTCTCCCACAGAGAAGACATGGAGTTAACTGTTGTCTCAATCGTTACCTTCTCTGAATTCGATGATCTTGCAGTTGAGGCATAGCAAGATGCGAAGCTTCGAACCATCATCCACGACTTTCTTTTTGATTCCCAGAGTCACCCAAACTACAATCTCCGCCGTGACTGTCTGCTCTACAAAAACAGGTTAGTAATTCCCAAATCCTCTAAATTTATTCCGCGGTTGTTGGAGGAATTCCACAACAGTCCCACCGATGACCATTCTAGATTTTTTAGAACTTACAAACGAGTGACGAATCTGGTTTATTGGGAGGGTATTAAAAGAGATGTTCAAACTTTTGTTCAACAGTGTTCCATCTATCGATTGAATAAACACTCAGCTCTTAAGCCTGCTGGACTTCTCCAGCCGTTACCCATTCCACCCAGGTATTTGAAAATATCACTATGAATTTTATAGAGGGGCTGCCCAAAGCCAAAAGATACGACACGATATTGGTTGTTGTGGATCGGTTAACTAAGTATAGTCACTTCCTTCCCTTATGTCACCCATATACGGCCAAAAAAGTGGCTGATCTATTTGTTTCGGAGGTTGTCAGACTGCAAGGGTTTCCAAAATCGTTTGTATCCGACAGAGACCGAGTGTTTGTCAATCAGTTTTGGCAAGAATTATTTAAGGCAGAAGGTACTAAGCTGAAATTCAGTTCCGCATATCATCCTCAAACCGACAGCCAAACAAAGGTAGTCAACCATTGTTTAGAAGCCTATCTCCATTGTTTTTGTAGCAACTAGCCTAAACACTGGCCACGGTGGGTAGCATGGGCTGAATTTTGGTATAATTCTATTTTTCATAATGCAGCCAAGATGACACCCTTCAAAGCACTCTATGGCCGCGACCCACCCACTCTTCTCTACTGTAATATCCCGCTTGAGGTACGTACTTATGATTTACTGTATTAGTTAAAAGTTTATTATCTCAATTTCAATTGAGTTTGTTTGTTGTTATGGTATGTTGAGTTGGTTGAATGGTTGCCTTCAAAATTGGTTGAGTTTTGGTGAAGTTTGGAAATCCAATCTTCGTCGGGGCGAAGAAGAAGCTTCGCCGCGGCGAGGAGGAACTGCACCCATGGGTAGGTTCTGCCCTGTTTCTTAGTTCATGCTCAAAATAAAGAAAAACATCATATAAACTGTAAATATAGAGTTCAACATGTTAGAAATTGAAAGAGAAATGAAATCTTCCCTAATTTGGAGACCCAAACTCTTCAAATCTCCTTCTCCTCTTCCCCTTGCCTAAAATGTTGACTCTCCCCCTCAAAATGAGCTAAGTCTCTCTTAAATAGTCAGCCAAAACCCTAAGAACTAATACAATAATAGAAACCGTAAAGTTTTACAAAAATAAAAATTTGCAGTTTTCACCGCGGCGTGACATCGAAAGACAAATCGGGTCTGCTCTGATACCATTGTTAGTTGCTGATGGGGCTTATGCAGGGAAAAAAAGAAATAAAATCCCCAACAACAACATTAAACCCAAGAACCTTATACCTGATTTACGTTATTTATATATGAAATGATATTGAATATAAAATTTCTAGATTTCATACCAGCGTTTAGAGGCTCCTTCAATCGATATGAATCGCTCCCACTCTAAAATAAGAGTGAACTCTCAGTATCCACACGAAGACAGGATGATGATCGACTTGCGGTCTCAAGTGCTAGCAAGACACATAAGCAAAAGAAGAGAATTTTTCTTTTTAATTTTAATTTCAATATGAAATTAATTATAGGCAACGACCTCAGCAAATTTAATTGCACTGTGAGATTACCGAAATTCCCTTTTATCTCAAAAGACAAAAATATCATTTCCATCATAAATGACGAAAATAACCTTTCATCACAAATGACAAAAATACCCTTTCTCACCAATTCTGTAACAACTGCTGTAAGCCAGTACAATGCTTGCTTAATAATAATAGGAAATGGACCCAAAGCTTTTCTTTTTATTATTAAGCATAAGTTTTCCATACACAAAGAGAATTATTTTACAAAATGCCATTTAAAAGACAAAAACAGGGGAAACAGTGTAGCTATTGCTCCTCGCTTGCTGACGCCCCTCCGACTGCATCATCACCTAGATCCTGCATCCACAAAGGAAAAATGACGGGGTGAGCACAAAATAATGCTTAGTAAGTAAACTCTCTATCTGTCTATCCCCGTAACTATTTTTCTTAATTCCTTCCTCACACTTTCTTTCTATTGTTTTCTATTAACGTTATGGCCTCATCTTACTCGACGAGACAAAGGCATAGAAATAGTGTCAACCTTTGGTTACTCTCGATATTATGTATTCAGTTACTGGACTAATGACCTGTATTATAATCTGGATAGAGCAACAACTCAATCCCACTGTGGCCACAGTTTTAGTGTCATTGCCATATATTGAATTGCGCCGTGAGATAACTTCTCCCATACCTGGGAGTGATGAATCCTCTGTCTATCCACCATAGTGTTGATACACTCCTCGATGCAACCAATCACCACCGTATTGACAACTCTGAATAGAACTGCATTAGGCTAGTGTCAAACTGCAGCAATCGGTGCATAAGGGGTTCCGGTGATCCCAAGTCTAAGGATCACATGTACCACCATTCGTTAGAGGATTTGTTCCATAGACACTAAGGTTACCATCCATATGGAATCCTCTGGTGGGTTAGCCAGTGAACTTGCTGCAGTAAAATTGCCTACAGCAAGCACCCATGTATTGCACCAGATTGTCACCAAACAACCTTGACAAGTGAGATCAGTCACTGCCTTTCAACAGGGTCGTTCAACACCATGATAGCCTTACCGTATTATTTGTGCCCTTACTTCAGAATAATACTGGGGCTATAGAAGTTTCTAGAATGGGCACCTCATGTGCTCATAGGGTTCTCACTATCAAGATTTGAAACACTTGATACCCACGTCACGGTTCTACCATTCTAAGGACATATATCAATACATATTGTAATAATAATGATTTACGCAATATAGAATAAAATGTCTTTTATTGATTAATGAACATTATTACAAAGAGTTAATTCCACAATATTGATTGGCTCTAAGGCATCTACTCTAACAAATGGAAACCCCGCGTTACATACGAGGGGAGTGAGATGAGAAGAAGAAATACATGGAGATATGAGAGAGAGAGAGGTAGGACACGTAAGTCCTATTTGTTTAAAACTTTACAAACAAACCCAAAATTTTAAATAATCACACCAAAAGTCTAAGGCTCATGTGCTAGGCACCATGCAATTTCAAACGAGAACATTGCATATATTCAAAATAAACATGTTGAATTGAGTGGGTGAAATTATTAAATTACCCTGTTAAATGTGCAGAACGATTATTGGCTTTAAAGGTTCTAAAAACTACAGTTTCATCCCTACGCAAAAAACAAAAAATGGTCCAGTAGGTTTCTTGCCGTGGCGAAGTCCAAATATCCATGGTCACTGCGATGAAGTTTTATTTCACTGCGGCGATCTTGAAGTTCCAGAAAACTCCAATCATTCCAGAATGTTTCATGCTGTGGCAAAGTTTTAGTTTGCCGCGACAAGATCTACTTTTCTGCAGGGCGTCGCGATGAAGTTTTATTTTGCTGTGGTGGCGTGCTGTCGTAGGCACCCAGAATTAAAACCTTCTGACCTTACTACTGAACTGTAAATAGGGTAAGCAAGGGTCGATCCCACGAAGAGTGTCTAGCCGAATTTTCTTTGATGTGAAAAAGGCTGGGGGGTTTGTGTAAAAACAGAAAACAATCTCAGCAAAAACAAAAACAATTTAATTCGAATTCAATCAAAATGACGAACTTGGTCTCTGTCAACATCCACCATCGGAGTCTTACTACTGATCATTGATGCAAAGATAATCAATTCACACATTGAATATTCACGCATTGGAACTAATTTCCTATCTCTCCTTAATTGTAATTAATCAGGGAAAAGCGATCCTAATTAATCTTACCCCTAAACAACCCTAGACAAGCGCTCAAGATTTAATCTAGTGGCAGCCTTAAGAATTAGAGAGATCGATGAAGCTAAACAATACAAACACAAGCGGTGTATTTAATTTAGTTGAATGTTCTTCGTAAGGTTACTAATTCCTGACGCAGTAAATTACTAACCCTAATTGTTTCACAAGTTGGAGGGATCAAACAATTAGGATTTGATATCAAATTAGTAGTAGATTTCAACAAATAATACACTAGTAGGCCTCCTAGTAATTAAATGCATCATCATGAAAATATGCACAGAATAACATTAATACTCAAGCATGAATTTAACACTAAAAACAGAAAGATCTCACAGTTTATTTGATTCCGAGGTTTCCGTTTCCTTCGCAAGTTACAAAAGTTCTAGCCGCTCATGGCCATAACAAAAACTCAAGTGAAAGAAAATTCCAGGGAGGAAAAGAGGAGAGGCGGGGTCCGTTGAAACCTAATCTGATCTCCCTTTTAAAATCCAATTTTAGAATTCGAATCCCACTCAATCTCCTAAAAGAAATATTCTCCTATCCTAAAATAACATTAATCCTAATTTAATTCTAATTGAAATAAAATAAAATAGAGTCCTAATAAAATAGGAAAGTGGTGTTTCCAGCTGTAATTTTCGTGCAGCATGTATGTCTTCAAAACGTGCAATAATAGACTGACTGCATAACAAGTCAGAACGCTCCAGGACGTTGGCAATGCAGGTGCGTCAACTTCAAGCTCGATTACACTTTATTCAGCCAGTATCTCTAAAAACTCAAAACATGAAAGTGTAGATCTCTTGCTTAGAGTTCCACAGCATTTGAATCATCTCAATCGAAGCTCGGATGAGAGAATTATGCCCAGAATACGAAGCAGTGGGCGAAACTGTCCGAATTCCCCTAATTAATTCCGTTTTTTAATTAACACCTCCATTGCTTCCTAAACCAAAATAAAGTAATAATGAGTACAATTAGAAACAAATACATATAAAAGACTAAAATTAAGGGGGTTAAATATGACATTTTGCATTCCCATCAAATTCCCCCACACTTAGCTTTTGCACGCCTGGGCAAACTAATTCAAACAAACCCTACACTCAAGTCATATCAGGAACACCATCATCTCAAGTCATCTCGAGAACATCAGCATGATGGATAAGCAACAATATTTAATCCATGCATATTCATACCTAACTTAGGAATCAGCAAAATAAAATAAAACAGAGTTAATGACATCATCTCTTATCACCTTCCACAATTACTCTTAATCAGTCAATGCAAACAAGGGAACTAATCACAACCCAATTCATGTACAACTCTCCCTCTCAACTTTTCTTTTACTGTTTCTCTTTACTACTACAAACTGGGTAGCAAACTAAGGATACAATTTTTTTTTTCTTCCTTTTTTTTTCTGTTTTGAAAAGAATGAGTGCATTTTATGTCCATCTCATTTGATGGTTGTGTATGAGTGAGTGCGTTTTACGCTCCATCTCGACCACCACATACTTTCTTTTTTTTTCCTATTTGCTTAAACCCACATTTAGGACTAGCTTAAGAGAAACAATTTTTTTTTTTTTTTTTAAGGGGTGTTATACTTCTCAATCATGCTTCGTCACCAAGTCTACACAACTTCATAACATATTGTTTCAAACTACAAGGATTCAAATATGATTAACTCTATTTTATGAAATATTGCTAACATCCTAAGTCAAGGAATATGCTCAACAACAAAGTTAAGTTACTATTTCATGCATCACTATACGTTCAAAGACATGACTATAAGCATAAACCTTCCTAAAAAGAAATGCGGGCTATTTCGTTTAAGGTGTAGTGGGTGTTATACCCAGGTTGCCAAGTACTGCTAGGCAGTTTTTAAGGCGGGTTTTGGTTTCCAGCCGATATACCCTTAAAATAGGCAGGATTTTTTTTTTTTTTTTATAACACTAAAAACAGAACCTAAACAAAACTAAATCCCCTCCCCCACACTTAAAACTGACATTGTCCCCAATGGAAGATGAAATGCAAAGAAAAAGAGCAAAAATAACCAAAATTAAAATGCAAGAAAAGAAAACAAAATCCCTTGGGTTGCCTCCCAAGCAACGCCTTGTTTATTGTCGTTGGCTTGACTCAAGGCTTTTCTTCTTGCGATGCCACTAAGTAACATTCTTCCATCTCCAAGGAACACGTTCTTGAGATAACTAGGGAGAGGCTTCAAATCTGGAACGGATCCTGCAAAACAAAAGGTAAAGGCCTTGTTAGAAATTGGTAATGAAATTAAGGAAAGTTACCTGATGTGCTGTAACTTTGGAGAATCATTTAACGCTGCAACAGTCTCCTGCAAATCAGTACTCAAAGTAACTCCTCATTCTCTTCCTCAAGATGCTTACTAATGGCAACTCCCATTCCATCTTTTCCATCAAGTTCAAAAACTTCCTATGCTAAAGAATCAACACATCAATAGAATAAACATGATCATCATCATCATATCAGGATATTTCATGGCATCATAAACATTAAATTTGACAAGTTCACCATCACAATTCCATGGTAAGTATGCCACTATGAACATCTATCTTAGTCTTGGATGTCTTTAAGAAAGGTCTTCCTAACAAACTAGGAGCAGATTGATCTCCATTTTCCATATCAAGGCATAGAAATCAGTAGGGAAAACTAAGTCATTAACTTGTACCAAAACATCCTCAACTAACCTTAGGATAAGCATTAGATCCATCAGCTAATGAATTACAACACTAGTTTTATTCAAAAGTCCAAGTTTCAAAGAAGCATATATGGAATATGGCATGACATTATAGAAGCCCTAAGTCTATCATGGCCTTCTCAAACCTAGTGTTACTATGTACAAGGGATAGTAAACATACCTGGATCCTTGCACTTCGCTGGAAGTTTCTCTGAATCACTGCAGAAACATTTCTCCCACTCACCTTTTCACACACTTAAGTTTATGTTTCCTCTTAAGTGTGCACAATTCTTTCAAGAATTTAGCATAACGAGGTACTTGTTTAATAGCATCAAAAAGTGGAATATTTACCTCGCATCTACGAAAAGTCTCATACAATCTCTGTTTTGTCATCTCTTCTAGATCTGCTAAAGCTTGAGGAAAAGGTGGGGTACCGGTTTATAGTCGGACAGAGGTGGAAACTTAGTGAGGAAAACCATCGTCATTGGGAACGTTGCTGTCTACAACTACATCTTTCTCCTTTTCTTCCTTCGACGATGCAGGGGCTACCTTCATTGGAATCTAACCTCTTTACCACTCTCAAGATGATGCACTACATTTTCTCTTGGATTTACCACCGTTTGAGAAGGTAATTTCCCTGAACTTTGCGCCTCCAGCCTATTGATCGCGGTTTCCATTTGACTCATTTGATTCTCCAAACTTGAACACTGGCTCTCGTCTCCTGTTGAAATTGCAAAGTATAGTATTGCAAGAGACTTAACAAATCTTCTAAAGACATACTAGAATTAGAAGTTTGGCTCGGTTGTTGTCTAGGGGGGTATGGCTGCTTGTACTGCTGGTAATTTGGGTGTTTTGAGGGTAGGGCTGACTCATTTGTTGATTCCCATAGCCAAGATTAGGGTGATCCCTCCATCCAGGGTTATATGTGCTCGAATAAGGATCATACTTCCTTTGTGGTTGTCCAGGGAAACCACCTGCTGCATTCACTTGCTCAACAGGCTCTCTTGAAGAGTTGGGCACATGTCAGTTGGATGCCCTACTACCGAACAAATCCCGCAAGCCTTCACTATTTGCATGGTACCACGCCATTTGACGAACAAGAGAAGTTAGACTAGAGATTGTGTTCTAGGGAAGAAAATTTACCTCATTATCACGCCTAGATGGAAGGTCAAGTCTACTGCCAAATGTTGAGAATTGGCCGCCATATTTGCAATCAAGTTCCTCGCGGCCTCAAGGGTCTTATCCCCAAAGCTCCCCCACTTGCAGCATCAATCATGCTCTATCAGTGTATGTAAGGCCCCGTAGAAGTACTGGATCAGTAACTGCTCATTAATCTGATGATGGGGGCAGCTTGCACACAATTTCTTAAAGCGTTCCCAGTATCATGTAGGGACTCTCCGTTATGCTGCCTTACACCACAAATTTCTTTCGGATGTTGGCTACCTCGAAGCTGGGAAATATTTCCTAGAAAATATCTCTTCATCTCGTTCCAGTGGTATAGTTCGGAGGGTAGATAATAAAGCCAATCCTTAGCCGAATCCTTCAAAGAAAACGGGAAAGCTCTTAATTAATTGCTCCTCGGTCACCCCGTAGGTTTCATACTCGTGCAAACCACATGAAGCTCCCTTAGATGCTTGTGAGGATCTTCACCTGCAAGACCATGAAAGTGAGCAAAGATGTATTAGTCCAAATTTTAATTCAAAAGTAGTGGTAGCATCTAAAACAGGAAACGTTATGCATAAAGGTGCTTGATTCAAATTAGGGGTAGCAAGCTCTTTCAAAGTCCGATTTCCAGCCATGACGTCCTCCTCTTCTATATCAGAGTTGCTAGCAAAGGGAATCAAAACCAAATGTTTTCCCAGAATTTCTCCGAACTTCCTTCCTTAACCTACACAAGTGCTTTCAATTTCTGGATCGAATGTTAAATCACCAAGGTTAGAGGACCTGGTCATACAACAAAAAAACTAATAAAGAATTAGAATGAATGACACAAATTGAAAAATAACTAGAAAATTCAAAAAAAATTAAATTAAATTGGCCAGAAAAACAAAAACAGCAAAAACTGTATCAAAACATTTGAATTTGGCCTCAAGAGGGTAGGGCTAGAAACGTTTCTAGTTTTGCTCAGAACGTCGTTTTTCGAAACGGGTACTCGCAGCACTCCTAACTCAACCAAAATTCTCTTATGAATAGTACTACTGTTCATCTGGAACAGTACTGTTCATAGTTTTTTTTTTTTTTCTGTAAAATAAAAAAATTATAACAAAAAACGCAATAAAAAAAATCACAAAAACAAAAATAATCAACTAGAATCACTCCGCGGCAACGGCGCCAACAATCTGGCGTGCTGTCGTAGGCACCCAGAATTAAAACCTTCTGAACCTAACTACTAAACTGTAAATAGGGTAAGCAAGGGTGATCCCACGAAGAGTGTCTAGCCGAATTTTCTTGATGTGAAAAAGGCTGGGGGGTTTGTGTAAAAACAGAAAACAATCTCAGCAAAAACAAAAACAATTTAATTCGAATTCAATCAAAATGACGAACTTGGTCTCTGTCAACATCCACCATCGGAATCTTACTACTGATCATTGATGCAAAGATAATCAATTCACCATTGAATATTCACCGTTGGAACTAATTTCCTATCTCTCCTTAATTGTAATAATCAGGAAACAAGCGATCCTAATTAATCTTACCCCTAAACAACCCTAGACAAGCGCTCAAAATTTAATCTAGTGGCAGCCTAAGAATTAGAGAGATCGATGAAGCTAAACAACACAAACACAAGTGGTTGTATTAATTTAGTTGAATGTTTTTCGTAAGGTTACTAATCCTGACGCAGCAAATTACTAACCCTAATTGCTTCACAAGTTGGAGGGATCAAACAATACGGATTTGATATCAAACTTAGCAGTAGATTTCAACAAATATACACTAGTAGGCCTCCTAGTAATTAAATGCATCAATCATGAAAATATGCACAGAATACATTCAATACTCAAACATGAATTTAACACTAAAAACAGAAAGATCTCACAGTTTATTTGATTCCGAGGTTTTCGTTTCCTTCGACCAAGTTACAAACGTTCTAGCCGCTCATGGCCATCACAAAAAACTAAGAGAAAGAAAATTCCAGAGAGGAAAAGAGAGGAGGCGTGGTCCCTTGAAACCTAATCTGATCTCCCTTTTAAAATCCAATTTTAGAATTCGAATCCACTCAATCTCCTAAAAGAAATATTCTCCTATCCTAAATAACATTAATCCTAATTTAATTCGAATTGGAAATAAAATAAAATAGAGTCCTAATAAAATAGGAAAGTGGTGTTTCCAGCTGTAATTTTCGTGCAGCATGTATGTCTTCAAAACGTGCAATAATAGACTGACTTGCATAACAAGTCAGAACGCTCCAGGACGTTGGCAATGCAGGTGCGTCAACTTCAAGCTCGATTACAACCTTTATTCAGCCAGTATCTCTAAAAACTCAAAACATGAAAGTTGTAGATATCTTTCTTAGCGTTCCACAGAATTTTGAATCATCTCAATCGAAGCTCGGATGAGAGAATTATGCCCAGAATACGAAGCAGTGGTGAAACTGTCCGAATTCCCCTAATTAATTCCGTTTTTCAATTAACACCTCCATTTGCTTCTTAAACCAAAATAAAGTAATAATGAGTACAATTAGGAAACAAATACATATAAAAGACTAAACATTAAGGGGGTTAAATATGATATTTTGCGTTCCCATCACGTGGTGAGATTCACTTTTCACATCTCGCCGCGACGAAGTGTTATTTCGCCGCAGTGAACGCCGTGTTGGAGTAGGTGTGGTAGCGTGCCGAATGCACCAAATTAATTAACCTTACTAACCTAACTACTAAATTTTATATAGGGTAAGCAAGGGTCGATCCCACAGGGAATGATTCGATTAAATCCTATATTCTATGCCAATAACCACAACGAAGACAACAGGAAAATAAAATAAAATCCTAAACAGTAAACATGATAGCAGAATAATGAAAGGGGTTGTAATCAATGCAATCTAAAGTGAAACAAATACATCTCCAATGGTAGAAAATATCAAATTAAAAACAACCAGTTCTCGGTTCAAGATCCACCTAAACATGCATTGGACATGAACTAACCGTGACATTATTCTATCTCGTTATTATGGAATTACTAGCCCTAGGAAACAACAAGCTCTGTTACCCGAATTTTCCCTTAATAGTCATTATTGAAATAAGCTCTTCAATTAGTCCTAACCCTTGAACAACCTAGAATAAGCTCTCTAAGTTTAATTCAATGGCAGCCTTAAGAATTAGGGAAATAGATCAATCCAAACAACAATCACGCAAGATCGGATTATTTAACTTAGATTATGCTATTCAAGGTGACAGACTAAAAACTTTTCTGTAATCATCTAATTCTAACATGTGTTACTCATTTAATAGAAAGAGGACAATTACGTATCACAATTCCTAATTCTAACAGATAAAATTCCGATTAAACAATTTAGCAGGCCATTACTAAATCACCCAAACAGAAAATCATAAACAATTAAAACAGAATAACATAAACAATTCCAATAAGAATGAGATTGAGAACAATGTTACTGAAGTTAAGTTACACCAATGACATGAATTCAGGCTTCAAAATCCCCTTGAACTGAAGAAATATCAGCCGCATATCTTGACGTAGAAAGTAAAAGAAAACCCCAAAAAACCTACTGTCGTCCTCCTCATTTTAACCTAAAAACTCATAAATAAATAAAATTTTTTTTTTCTTCTTTATCCCCTAGGAAAAATGGTAATTACTTTCCTAGATCTTTCCTAAACGATAGACTTCCAAAACTATCAAAATCTTATCAGATATGGAAAACAGAATTCGTAATCCAGCTTGCACCAGGATTCTCACAATGTAAAAGACCTTTTATGGGCTTGGTCACTTCATAAAAGTTGTAGTCCCGGATGTGTAGATGAATTTTGGCTTTTGGATCACCTGCTTTCGATATCTGAGGCTCCAGTTAGGCCCATTCGAAGGCTTGATACTCAGCCAGGAAATCCTTCCGCGACTAGGATTCCAGGTCCGGATTTGCAACAACTAATGAGGGCCCGAACGAACTCGAATTCTCACCCATAATACCTTCCTGGAAAGCTTGATTCATCTACTTTACTTTTCCTGAAGAACCCTTTTGCAATTGAGAAATCTGACTCCATGAAAAATCTGAAAAACGCAGCACTGGTCAGAATAACAAAAAATCTGGAATTTCCTAATCTTTTCTCAATTATTTCATAAAGTCTATCCAAATATGCAAAACTTACAAAATAAACTCTAATCGACTCAACTGGGCATAAAACATAACAAAAAACATAATATGGAAGGAATAAAAATATATAATTACACTCTTATCAAGGTGCCCTACAGACAATCAATTATTGTGGAATTGACTCTTTGTAATAATGTTTATTAATCAATAAAAGGCATTATCTACTATATCATGTAAACCATAGTTATATGTATTGACATATATCCTTAGAATGGTAGAACCGTGATGAGTGTATCAAGTGTTTCAAATCTTGATAGTGAGAACCCTATGAGCACATATGGTGGTCATTCTAGAAACGTCTATAGCCCCAATATTATTCTGACCAAGGGCACAGATAATACGGTAAAGCTATCATAGTGTTGAATGACCCTGTCGAAAGGCAGTGACAGATCTCACTTGTCAAGGTTGTTGGGTGACAACCTGGTGCAACACATAGGTGCTTGCTATAGGCAAGTTCACTAGACTGACCCACTAGAGGATTCCATAGAGATGGTAACCCTAATGTCTATCGAACAAATCCTTTAACGAATGGTGGTGCATGTGATCCTTAGACTTGAGATAACTGAAATGCCTTGTGCACTGATCGGTGTAGTTTGACACTAGCCCAATGCAGTTCTATTTAGAGCTATCAATACGGTAGTGATTGGCTGCATCGTGGAGTGTATCAAGACTATGGTGGATCGACAAAGGATTCATCACTCTTGGGTACGGGAGAAGTTATCTCATGGCACAATTCAGTTAATGACAATGACAGTAAATATGTGATCACAGTGGGATTGAGTTGTTTCTCAATCCAATTCATTATTTTGGTCATTGGTCCAGTAATTGAATACAAATATATCGAGAGTAAACTGAGGTTGACACTATTTCTATGCCCCATCTCGATGAGATAACAGAAGATGAAAGGATTAGATTGCACGGTAACCATATCATTGACAGGTAGCTGCTTCACTAAATCCAAATCTATCGGGTGGTCATGATGCCTTGCTAAGGGCCAATCTTGGTTTGTGTGTAGTGAGATGATTAATTTGTGTTAATCACGATACTACATACTGCCAGTATGATGAGGAGCCTATGGGTCACACACATAGAAGATAATTTAAGAATCAGTTTGTGCAAGGGGTGTTTTCGTCTTTTAGGGCGAAAAGGTATTTTGGTAATCCCACAGTGCAATTAAATTTGCTGATGTTGTTGCCTATTTTTAATTTGATATTAAAATTAAATAAGTGAGATTATATTTAAATATATGTACACATATATTTAAATGGATTATTAATATTATTATTATTATTATTATTAAATGTTAATGTATTTCTATAAATACATTAATTGAGTTTAATTGAAAATAATTAAAATATCATGATTGTTAGTGTTTGGATATAGAGGCTATTTGGGTTGAAGCCCAAGCCTATTCCTTGATGTAATAGGGTTTTATGGGCACTATATAAGTGCAAGGATTTTGGGAATTTGATAAGGGAATAGAAATTCATTCAATCCTTTTCATTGAAAGAAAAGAAAACACGTAGCCTTCTCCTTATCTCACGCCACCTTGCTTCATTGAATCAAAGTTCATTTGATTCTTGAATTTGGTTCTTGAAGCTAAACAGGATCTAGCAAATCCCTCTTTAGCTTTTCGGGTTATCTTTGTGTGGATTACCGCTAGTTCGATCATGCTCTTGGATCGGTAGCAAACCCAGTCAGAGACAAGTTTGAAAAAGCCTTCAAATGTGCATATGAACTCTAAAATTTACTTTAATCATTCATATTACTGCAGATTTTGATTTAACATAAAAACTGTATAATATTTGTCTTGATCTTGGCTTTAATGGGAACGATCTATGCTCTAAAATTTTTGTTTTCCGCTGCCATAAGTTAGATCATTTCCTAACACGCTGTAGATTAGTGAATCGTACAGTCCACGTTTTTTTGCAGTTTTTCACATAACGACACGGATCCAAATCAAATCGAATGCACAAGCATTCGACCAGGACACCAACCAACCAATACAACATTCAATCAACACATTATTTAATCAATTGATTAATCAAATCATGCAATGAACACATATTTTATAGATTTTAAAAACAGTTTATACTAACATGTCATCAAACAAGCCACGTGTTACCAAACATCAATAAAACATTATAATCAATTACCTGAGGCTCTGATACCACTGTAAGTAAGTGAACAGATTCACGCAGTGGATCAACAACAATAAAAACACAATATTCAAAAGACGAATCTGTTCATCACACTAAAACCCAAAATCCGGGCAAAGATTATAATGTCTTTGCATATTATAATAAAAAACAGTGTAAACAAAAATATGTATAAAAGAAAACAAATAATCCATACAAGGATTCAGAATACATTGCCAATGTTTGGAGGCTCCTTCAATATCTTTGATTTGATCTCACTCCCGATTCAAAGTAGAATCGCACTCACGTCGTCCACATGAAGATAATTGGTAGAACCATCAAGGGATTTGCTAGATCCACTTGATGTCTTCAAGAATCCAAGAAGAGAAAAAGATTTTTTGTCCACCAAGTCAAAAATTTGAGAGGGAGAGTGTTGGGATTCATGCATTTTGGACATGGAAATGGTGTAAAATGGATGAACAAGATGATGGAGGCAAGGTAGAACACAAACATAACACATAAGCCCAAAAAATTTCAAGGTAAGGATGGAATATTACCTACTCCTTTGCTATTCAACACTTGAATCTTCTTTCTTGGAATCTTAGTTCTTCAAGTGAACTTGAAGAACCTCAAAATGTGATCCACAGTCAAGGAAGAGAGAGCCGGGAGAGTGAGAGAGAAAATGAGAGAGTGATTTTGTTTCAATTGATTCAATCCTTTGAAAATGGTATAACACTTGGTTTATATACCATGGGCACAAAGTTTATTTTTAAATTGTCTTGGGAAATCCTCAAACAATTTAAATTAATCTTGGAAAAGAGCATTTATGTTAAGTCCTTGGTTTTATGGTTAATTCATAATTAGCCCAAATTTTAAGCCCATTAAATATTCTAACTCTTTAGAATAAAACTAATGCACTTTTGTCCCCATTATTGAATCCGATTCAATAATAATATTTAATAAATCCTTATTACCCTGGGTTAGTGCTAGCTATCCATGGATAATCATTTCTCACCAATACGTTAATTCGAATGCAACTGCTTACGTCCGAACATCATTAATCTGATTAATAATATGTATTACTCTCTCTCATTGAGCTTTGTTTTGTGTGTGATCATTTTGGTTCACTGTGATCTAGCCATGGGCCCAATATATGTTTCATTATAACTCTTTATAATCGAAACTCCCACTGATTATGGTAGACGTCTAGCAATGTTCCATAACCCCAAAACCACAATGAAGTGTAAACTCCAAAACCTTTTTTGATCGTACGTATCGTGTAGTAAAATCCCTTCGTCATCTAATCCCAATTAAGAATGGTTCATGGTATGTCAAAACCCTTAACTTAATCTTTAATCGAATTGTCAATCGATACAATGGAACTCGTCAACATGAAACTACTTTTCATATGACATTCATTATACTCGGGCCAGAGATTTCCCTTTTCCAATTTTTATTGACATTCGTTTGGGAACTCGAGATTGGACTATTTTGAGTTAACAGAGCCCATCTGGACCATCACTTGTCCTCGCACATGAATAACATATGACTAAACTGGCTTATTACACAAGACATTACTAGTCTCGTGCTTATGAACCATATGCATTCTATGTTGAATTCAACCATAATGTCTCGTCCAATGATCAGTGGTACACTAGCACGATCCTATGATGCATCATTGACCATGTCCATGGATTCATCGTAATCGGTCATTTTCGATAAATAGTTCACTAACCGTTTATCCATGTTAATGTCTTAGTGACACACCTCTTATAATCACCCACACTAATACCATCACATGATATTCAATGGAGACATTCAACATTCCTACTATGCAATGTTATTGCCCAATTAACATTACTTGCGTAGGGAATTCTTCAATGATCTGATCTTCTGAAGATCCATGTTATCCGGACATTTCACATGCAATATTAATTATAATATAAATGAAGCAATAAATCAACATGTGAAATAAGAACTCTTTCTTTTATTCATAATACATTTACAAGATATAATGTCCTTAAACCGACAACACGATTGGTTCCTAAGGCATACACTAACAAAGAGAAGAGGGTGGCTAGGGTTTTATTTCGTTGAATGAATGTTATATGTTTTTAATTTTAAGTTGCACTTATATAGTGCAACAATTAAAAACCCTATTCCAATAATTAGGAATAGCTATGGGCTCTAAACCTAATCCACCCTTGCAACCAAACAACCCATTAATGGTATTTTAAATTTTAATTAATTATTGTTATAATTAAAATCAATTAATATATATATATATATAATATAATAATAATAATAATAATATATTAACATTTAATTAATAATAATAATCCATTTAAATATATGCACACATATATTTAAATATAATCTCACTAATTTTAATTTTAATATTAAAATTAAATACAGGCAACAACCTCAACAAATTTAATTACACTGTGAGATTACCAAAATACCCTTTTATCATAAAAGTTGAAAATACCCCTTTCACAAAACGATTCTTAAATTATCTTCTAAGTGTGTGACCCGTAAGCTCTTTATCATATTGGCAGTGAGTAGTATCGCAATTAACACCAATTAATCGTCTCAGTACTCACAGACCAAGATTAGCCCCTAGCAAGGCATCATGGCCAACCGATAGATTCGAATTCAGCAAAATTGCTACCTATCAATGATATGGTTATCGTGCAATCAAATCCTTTCATCATCTGTTATCTCATCAAGGCTGAGGTACAGAAATAGTATCAACCTTAGTTATCCTCGATATCTTTGTATTTAGTTACTAGACCAATGACTGGAACAATAAATTGGATTGAGCAACAACTCAATCCCATTATGGCCACAACTTTAGTGTCACTGCCATTCACTGAATTGCATCGTGAGATAACTTCTCACGTACCTAGGAGTGATGAATCCTTTGTTGATCCAACATAGTCTTGATACACTCGTCAATGCAACCAATCACTACTGTATTGATAGCTCTGAATAGAACTACATTAGGCTAGTGTCAAACTACACCAATCGGTGCTCAAGGCGCTTCGATGATCTCAAGTCTAAGGATCACATGCACCACCATTCATTAAAGGATTTATTCCATAAACACTAGGGTTACCATCTATATGGAATCCTTTGGTGGGTTTGTCTAGTGAACTTGCCTACAGCAAGCACCCATGTGTCACACCAGGTTATCGACAAACAACCTTGACAAGTGAGATCAGTCATTGTCTTTTGACAGGGTCGTTCAACACTATGATAGCATTACCGTATTATCCGTGTCCTTGGTCAGAATAATATTAGGGCTATGGACATTTCTAGAACGGCCACCATATGTGATGATAGGGTTGCCACTATCAAGATTTGAAACAGTTGATACCCTCGTCACAATTCTACCATCCTAAGGACATATATCAATACATGCAATTACGATTTACATGATATAGAAGAAAATGGCCTTTTATTGATTATAAATTATTACAAAGAGTCAATTTTACAATAATTGATTGGCTCTAGGGCACCTACTTTAACAAAAGAGCCAATTGATACAAGCCTGTATTAAGCTCTCCTTGCAATAAAATTGTTTTAGTGATTTTGTCCTTAACACAACAATGTTGAGAATTAAATTCCACCACAACATTGTTGTCCTTGGTAAATTTAGATATACTAAGTAGGTTTTTAGCTGTTCTAGGGACACAAAGAAAATTTTTTAAATGCAGACATTTAGATTGTAATTTGCTAGGTAATAAGGTAAAGCCAGTATGAGCAATATGCAGAAACTCACCACTTCCTACTTGGAGTTGAGTTGAGCCATCATAATCCTGATTGATATGCAGTTGAGTCAAATCAGATGTGACATGATCTGTAGCTCTAGAGTCCATGTACTATATTGGATCGAAGTAATAGGTGAAGCAATTAAGACTATCATGTTATTTCCATGACCTACATTTACTGAAGTTCATGGAGATGTAAATGATGAGTTATTCAAAACCTAACTAGCACTGCTCATTTGGTTGGTGGTTTGTATGACTTGTGCAGCAAAATGAGCTTGGTTAAATTCACCAGAGTTTTGATGTGACTGTTGAGGTGTTGTTGAAAAACCAGAATTGTTAAACATCTGACCACGACTTGATGCATTGAAACCACCATAGTTATGATTCGAAGAATTCAGATTGGATCCTTGGTAGCCTTGATAGCTAGGCACATTGAAACTTTGAAACTGTTAGAGTATGTGTCCTAGAGCCAATCCAATTGTAGTAATTGACTCTTTGTAAAAAACATGTTTATATTAATAAAAGGCATTTTAACTATATCATTCAGTTTATATATACATTTGATATATGCCTGTAGAATGGTAGAATCGTGATGCGGGTATCAGGTGCTTTAAATCTTGATTGTAAGAACCCTATGATCACATAAAATGGTCATTCTAGAATTGTTCATAGCCCCATATTATCCTAAAGTAAGGGCACATATAATACAGTAAGGCTATCATAGCGTTGAGCGACCCTAATGAAAGATGGTAACAAATCTTACATGTTAAAGTTGTTTGGTGACTACTTGGTGCAATGCATAGGTGCTTGCATTTGGAAAGTTCATTGGACAAATCCACTAGAGGATTCCATATAGATGGTAACCGTAATGTCTATAGAGTGTATCCCCTAACGGATGGTGGTGCATGTTATCATTAGATTTGAGATCACCAGAGCATCGTGTGTAAATATCGTTGTAGTTTGATGCTGGCCTAACATAGTCCTATTTAGGGTTACCAGTATGGGAATGCTTGGCTACATTGAGAAGTACACTACGACTATGGTGGACTGACATAGGATTGATCACTCTCAGGTACAGGAAAATTTATCTCGCTAAGTAATTTGGTTAATGAAAACGATTGCAAAAACTGTAGCCATAGTGGAAGCAAACAACCTTTCCATCTTTGCTCATGCCTCCAACAGGTTTAAGAGCATCTTGAGGTTTGGACTAGCCATTGGCCTTTCCCTTCCCTTTCCATGGTGCAGCATCAACTAACATCACAAGCTTGGACTTTTTCATGTCCTTTTCTGCTGTCTTTAGCATATTTAGGAGCTTTGAGAGAGACTTCTCCATATAATTCATATTGAAGTTCATTATGAATTGGGAGAAGGAATTAGGCAATGATTATAGAACAAGATCTATTGATAGTTCTGCCTCTATACCAAACCCCAATATTTTCTATAAAGATGGAATTTTCTATAAAGTGTAAGGGCAAAATGGGAAAGTATGCCTATTAATATGAGATATTAAGGGGTCAAGCACAAAGACCCTATCATTCTCTACTCCCTCTCACTCCACTTTCACTCTCAATTTCTCTCATCTCTTCATCAAATTTCCAAGGGATTTTAGAGGGCTTTTGGTTGGATTTTGGTAGAGATTTGATCCTAAGCACCCAAAGGTAAGAATTCTTGCAATAAAGGTGAGATTAATTTTTAAAAGTGTTGAATTCTTATAGTGTTTATGCTTAGGTTTTAGATAAAGAACAAGTCTACCAAAGAGAGAGAGATTCTAGTGGAATTACTCAACCACAAGGTAAGTAAATCCAACCCAAGTTATGATTTTGAGAAATCAAGTGTATAGAGATTTTACATATGTGTATACGCTTATGATTTTGAGAATTGATGAAATTATTGATGAGTAGAATTTAGCCATGAGAAGTGGCTTTGGTTGTATGATGATTCATTGAAGTTTGGTTGAAGTTAGAAAGAGTTAAGTAGAATTTTTGGGAGTGTATTGTTTTGGACAGGTTTAGCAATCGTTTAATGGAGTTTTACTCCAAATATTGGTGGCTTGAGAAAGAGATAGAATTGTAGCCAAACTAGAGTTTGATTATGCATGCAATATGTTTGATGAAATTTCCAAGAGAAGTGTATGTATGAGTTCTATTCATTTATGAATTGACACGAGTTCTAGATGGTAGAGAGAAATTTATTTTTATGCTACATGGCATCCTTGCATTTAAACATTTGCATTTAGAAAGAATAATGAGCATGAGCCATCTACATTTATTCATATACATATGTATTATAACTTAAAGAATAAAGAGAAAGAAAGAAAAGTTATTAAAGAATGCTCTAAAAGAAGAAAAGAATAGGTTGTTGCGATGGGGAACCCGTGAGTGACAAGAAGAATTTCCCCGCATGCACGCCGCCTTCAGTGAGCAGCCTAAGAATAAGAAAAAGAATTGGTATAGCCTATGAGAGTGCATATGGATGAGGGCTGTACCCAAGAAAGAAGAATACACTCACACGGCCAAGGTTCCGAATCCATGCCTCAACCGAGTCCGATTGGCAAAGAATAAGAAAGAATGAGCAAGAAAAGAAAAAAAGAATAAGAAAGAAGAATAAGAAAGAATGAGAAAGAAAGAATAAGAATAAGAAAGAAAGCATAAGAGAAGAAAAGAAAGAAGAGAAAGTCTAGAAAGAGAGAAAGAATAGAAAATAGAAAAGAAAATGTGCACTTCTTGCATTTGTGCATGTGCATCACATTTACGCATGGCATTATGCCTACTACCATGAGTAGTGAGAAATTAGAGAGAAAGAAAAAGGAAGAATTGAGAACTTAGAAAGAAAGAAAGAACAGAGAGATAAGAATAGAGAAAAATAGAGAAGAACAGAAAAGAGTAATGTAAGGAAAGAAATTAGAATGTTAGCAATAGAGAGAAAAGGCTAGTATAGTGGATTTACATACTGAGCAATTAGTGCTCACTCCTTTGTTTTCTTTGTTTTTGCAGGAAATAGGTGAGAAGTGGTCGAATGGACGTTGAGAGGTGAAGGGACCATTGTCTACTATTTTTGAGCTTATGTACATGAGACTTTTATTAATGTAAAGAATTTTATATATAAAGTAAAGAAATTTTCGAGCCCATTATCTTTTACTAATATGTTTATGTGTTTTTAATGTATTATATTTTCCTAGTATACTAGCTAGAAAGAGTCATTACAGCCAATCATCTTGACTACATGTGGGCCTACTGGGTTTCCCTTAGTCATTCATCATCTATATAATGCCTTTGACACCTTATAACGTTTGTGCCTAGCACGCTTCTGAAAGAGCTCATTGAGATGTGTGATGATGGAGCCAGCATTCAAAATCTCATCTTACTCTTGTAGATCAAGTGTCAATGATGCAAGTATACACTATACCATATCAGCATTTTCCAGATACTTTCTATAAGCATCTATAGCTTCTTGAGTAGCTTCAGGTTTAGGCACTTCCATAACAGGTTCATCTAGGATGTACAATTTTTTTTTCTAACTTGAGTACAATCCGAAGATTTCTATACTAGCCAGTAAAGTTTGCACCATCGAACCTGCTTTCCTTTTTTATGATCAATGATAGTGACAGATTATTGGAAATCATAATGTAAATCTACAAGTTCAAATTAAACAGAGTTAATAATCTTTGATTAATTAATAAGGCCTTTTATCAACTAATATGCTCCCACTATTTTTATCCAAGTTAATAGCCCTCACTATTAAACTCAATAAGGCCAATCGGTCTTCCTAGTGAGCCGTGATCCTGTCATTCCTAATTTGACCGCTCACGGGGGCAAGTAGACCAAAGTAGGATGAGTAGGTAGGCCACAAGCTCTAGCTTACACCATTTAATAGCACTAACTTATTAAACTCAAATATAAGTATTGCAGACAAACCAATTACAATCCAATGGCACCAACCATTGGCCTCAAGTGTAACTTTCAGATCAATGAGTTTGGACACTACATGCCCACTCATGCATTTTAAATATGCATTACTCTGCCACGCCTCTAGTTGTACTTATCAACCCTTCGCAGAGGCAAATCCAGCAAAGTATGCCTAGTTAAGTCATAACCCATCACTATAAAGGAAAAAACTCAAATGATGATTAACCTCCCAAAGGTAGAAGCGGCTCTCTATGGGGGCAAGTGAGACCATGACGAACGATGGTTTGATTAATCCCATGGGGTGGAAGACTCGATTTATTTTTCACTTAATACCTTTTATGAGGGTTCATGCTTTGAAATTCTACACCATTTTATTATCTTATTTAGCATGTTATCGTTTGGCATTCAACCTTAGCATGCTTCTACAAATAAGACACTCCATAAACTAGTGTTGGTACATGCTCATTCTAACACCAATTTCCTCGAGCTTAGAAGAAGTTGGTAGGTCACCCTAGGTTTATTATTCTATTACAAAGAATAATACATCTTTGTGATTCGTCATGCCTTCACCTCGTCTTCAAAGCCTATTCTACTTTACATATAAATTTAAAGAAACCTTGAGTTATATTCGAGGGAATTTAGATGAGAAGAGAATTTACATTGAAGAATGAGAGGTAAGGTAGGACATGCAAGCCCTATTTAAAACAAACAAATCCAAAATAATTAAACCTAAGGTCTATGGCCACGTACCAAACATCATGCATAAAATGAATAAATTCAAATTTACCATATTTGAATTGTCAGGTAAATTTCATTTTACCCCCTTTAATTTTGCAGAGTTTTATTGGTCCCTAAACTTTGTAAAATTCTTTTAGTCTCTATCTAGTTTGAAAAATGACTAAATAGTCTAGAATAGCAACAACTTATTCTTCAATTGATGGCTAAGCGTAAAAGTTCAAAATGCTTTTCTCCATTCCCTAAAATACCCTTATCCCGTTGTAATATTCTGTCTAGCTAGTAGTTCTTTGGAAAAATATAAGTAAAACTCACTAACATGTTATAGAAAATATATATATGTATATAAGAATGTAATAGTGGGCCCAAAATAAATTTGACTTTAGATACAAATCTCTACATCAAGTAATAAAGTCACAAAAAAAGTAGTAATCTCGGACAGTGGTGCCATTCTCCTCCGCTACTTGACGTTCCTCCCGACTACATCTCATCTATTACTTGCAAAAATAGTGAAATCAACAGAGTGAGCACTAATTGCTCAGTAAGTAAACCCACAATACTTCTATTTTTTCTCTGTTACCCCGATTCTAGATTTTCTTTCCTTTCTCTGCTCTTTCTAGGATTCTAATTTCTCACTTACTGATATGTAAGCACAAATAGGGAAAACTAACTCAGGCTAATAGAAATGGCATGATGCATATGCACAAATGCATAAACTTTTCTAAGCAAATACATTTTCTTTTCTGTTTTTCTGTTTTCTAGTTCTCATTTTGTTTTCTGTTCCTTTTCTATGTTCTTTATTTTTTTGCGTTTCTTTCTTTTTCTGTTTTCTATTCTTTCTTTCTTTTCTTTTCTATTCTTTCTTTTCTTTCTTTCTTTTCTATTCTTTTCTATTCTTTTCTATTCTTTTCTATTCTTTTCTTTTCTTTTCTTTTCTTTTGTTTGTCGATCGAACTCGGTTAAGGCATGGATTTGGAACCCTGGCCGTGTGAGTGTATTCTCAAATTCTTTCTTGGGTACAGTCCTCATCCACATGCACTTCTTACAGACTGTGCAGATTCTTCTTTCTTATTCTTAGGCCGCTCACTAAAGGCGGTGTGCATACAGGGCTATTTTTCTTCTCTGTCACTCACGGGTTCCCCATCGCAACAACCTTCTCTTCTCTTCTCTTTTTATATTTCTTTAAATAAAAATTTCAGATTTGAAGGATTCTTTATTTGTATTCTTTAGATCATGATTCTACGATTAATTTCTTTTCTTTCTTTCTCTTTATTCTTTAATATTCTCATACATGTGTATGTGCATTTAAATATGCTCATTCTTTGCCCTTCTTTCTAAATGCAAATGCTCAAATGTAAGAATGCATTATGACATATAAAGATATCATTATGGATCTAGTATTCTCTACCAACATTTCCATAACAAGGTAAAAATCTAACATACTCATATGTATGCACTTTCTTTGACATTTCATCAAACACCTTACATGCACACACCAACCCTAAATTGGTTACACTTCCATATATTTCTCAAGCCACCAAAACTGAAGCAAAAACTCCCTAAGGCCAACAACCACCCTAGCTGAATTTCATCCTTCACCATTCAACATCCATTCTTTCATATTTCACCCAAAATTTCATCAACTCAACACATACTAATACATCACTTCTCATGGCCATGAGATTCATATATCAAACAAACTCAATTTCAATCCATAATTCTCATCATCCAAACACACATACAACATACAATAAATTTCTCTACACAAACATTTATCCAATCAAAGCTAAAGTTGGATTTACTTACCTTGAATTTGAACAATTCCAACACTATAATCTCTCTTTGATAGAATTCCCCTTTCTCTTAACCCTAAGCATATAAAACCATAAGAATTCAAAACTTTAAATTTTAATCTCACATCTTGGTGCAAGAATCTTACCTTTGAATTCTTAGGATTGAAAATTTATCAAAATCTAGCCAAAATCCTATGAATTTCCTTGGAAATTTGGTGAAGAAATTTGAGATAATTTGGGATGAAGGTGGCTTGAACAATGGGTGGAGTTGCTAGGGTTTCGACTCTTGAACTCTTATTACTACATAATAATATATATAGTTTCCCATTTTACCCTTGCACTTTCTTAAAATTCCATCTATGTCCCTTAGTCAATTACAAGAATGCCCTCATTTTTATTAACTTCTCCATGTTATTCTACTTCTTTTCATTTCCCACTCTTTCATCTAATTATGAGTGGAATGACCATTTTACCCCTAATAACATTTTAAAGAGTTTCCTTCACACTTGTTCAAGATAACTCTAACAAAATTCAACTAAGGATATTAGGGCATAAATAAAGTTACGTATCGTGATGTGGGCATTACACTCGCGGCAACGAGATAAGTCCTTTTCAACCCTCTAATTCCCACACAAAATATTGCGAGGTTTATCCTCATTGATGGCAACAACCATTAAACCCTAGTACCCCAAAACAGGCCACTCCCACTTTGCCCATGCACATAGTACGAGGCCATAAGTAATATGCCTAGCCTTGTCTTGCCAAGGCAAGGCATTGTAGCGTGCTTACGTGCATGACATTTGGGCAGTGCCGTGCATAAGCATGCGAGTTAGGGTAATGTGTCGTGTGCTTGCCCGCGGCAGTTGGGACAGCCGCACTCTTGCGCTCGTGGTAGGCGCCATATGCCAAGGGGTAATGCGCTGTGAGGCACATATGTTGGAGTAGGTGCCCTAGAGCCAATCAATTATTGTGGAATTGACTCTTTGAAATAATGTTTATTAATCAATAAAAAGGCATTATCCACTATATCACGTAAATCATATTATGTGTATTGATATATGTTCTTAGGATGGTAGAACCATGACGAGGGTATCAAGTGTTTCAAATATTGATAGTGAGAACCCTATGATCATAGATGGTGGCCATTCTAGAAATGTTCGTAGCCCTAGTATCATTCTGACCAAGGACACAAATAATACGGTAAGGCTATCATAGTGTTGGACGACCCTATCGAAAGGCAGTGACTGATCTCACTTGTCAAGGTTGTTTGCCGACAACTTGGTGTGACACATGGGTATTGTTGTAGGCAAGTTCACAAGATAGACCCACAAAAGGATACCATATGGATGGTAACCCTAGCATCTATGGAATAAATCCTCTAACGGATGGGGATGCATGTGATCTTTGACTTGAGATCACCGGAGCACCTTATGCACCAATTGGTGTAGTTTGACACTAGCCCAACATAGTTCTATTCAGAGCTATCAATACGGTAGTGATTGGCTACAATGAGAAGTGTATCGAGACTATGGTGGATCAAAAAATGATTCATCACTCCTGGGTACGGGAGAAGTTATCTGACCGGGTAACTCAGTAAATGGCAATGACACTAAATTTGTGGCCACAGTGGGATTGAGTTGATGCTCAATCCAATTTAATATTCCTATCATTGGTCCAATAACTGAATACAAACATGTCAAGCATATCTAAGGTTGACACTATTTCTGTACCTCAATCTCGATGAGATAGCAGTTGATGAAAGTATTTGATTGCACAGTAACCACATCGTTGACAGAGTGCGGTTTCGCTGAATTTGAATCTATCAAGTGGCCATGATGCCTTGCTAGGGGCTAATCTTGGTCTATGTGTAGTGAGACGATTAATTGGTGTTAATCTCGATACTGCACACTGTCGATATGATAAGGAGCCTACGGGTCACACACATAGAAGATAATTTTAGGATCAATTTATGAGAAGGGCATTTTTGTCTTGCAGGACGAAAGGGTATTTTGGTAATCTCACAGTGCAATTAAATTTGCTGAGGTTGTTGCCTGTATTTAATTTTAATATTAAAATTAAATTTGTGAGATTATATTTAAATATATCTATGTATATATTTAAATGAATTATTATTATTAATTACATGTTAATATATTATTATATATATTAATTAATTAAAATACCATAAAGGGTGTGTTTGGTTGCAAGGGTGAACAAGGGTTGGAGCCCATGGCTATTCCTAAGTGGAATAGGGTTTTAATTGTTGCACTATATAAGTGCAACTTAAAATTAAAACAAATAAAAAGATTCATTCAATTAAAACCCTAGCCACCCAAAAGGTTCTCTCTCTCTCACATTTTCTTCTTCAAGCGAAGAAGAAAATTTTTCAATTTTGATTGTTCTTGATTCGTGATGCTGACAATTGTTCTAGCAAAACAATTGTCAGTTTTCGGATTATCTTCGTGTGGACTTCCGTGAGTGCGATCCTACATTGGATCGATTAGTGAAGAATCATGCGAACAGTAACATGTGAACAGTAGATAGTGAATAGTAGCTGATGAACAGTGTTCGTGTCCGAAATCAGAGATATTCGAAGGAGCCTCCAAATGTCGGTATGAACTAAATCCTTGTATGGATTTGTTTTTAATACAGTTTTATTTTACGTTTCAGTTTATGCATGAAAATGTTATAATATGTACTCGGATCTTGGTTCGTGTAATTGATCAATTCGTTTTAAATATTACTTTTTTCCGCTGTGCGAATTGAGTCAGTTACTAACAACATACCACCGAGTGAGGGCTAGCCATGCATGAAGGCATGGCCAAGGGCCCTTGGGGCTACCTGGAGGCACGCAGCAACGTACAACCAGGCGCAGCCACACACGACAATGCACAGCAAGAGGGACTATTGTTCGCGCTAATGCTAGTAGGAGGTAGGGCTGCCGAGCACACTAGTGCACATTAGAAGGAGCAGGTTGCCCCGGGGCTGTTGATAATCATATTTTACACTGTGATTTTGCATTGAATTTTGATAGGATTTAGGATACTTTTCATACAATTTGGGCCATAATTGCTACCTAATTCTATTAATTTGTCTTTGCAGGCCTAAACGATGATTTTAAGCATAAATGACAGTTATGAGCGTATTTTGTGTAACTTGAGCTTGGAAACTCGGAATGACCTGAATTTAGAAGCTTTGGAAAGCCAAGCAAAATATCTACAACTTTCATGTTTTGGGTTTTTCCCAATTTTTATTGGACAAGGGTGGAAACTTGGCTTGAAGTCGTGAAAAGTACACTGGGAACTGAAGAAAAACGTCTTTGGACGTGCTTCAGTATTTCTATCATAACTAGAGCTGTAGACCTCGGATTGTGCTGATTCCTGAACGACCAGAAACATTATTTAAAGGGATACAATTCATATTTTTTACACGTTTCCAGATTCAGACTCTATCATGCTCACAATTGGCCCGAAATTTCTCGCCTTGGCGAAGAAAAAGCTTCGCCACAGCGAAACCTGCATCAGCTGTAAAAATAAAACGATGCATTTTGGCTTGCTAGGGCTTGGTCCTTAAGTGAAAGAGGTATAAATTTGAGTGAAAAGGAAAGAAAAAGGGTCTTGGTTCGTCATTTGGGAGGCAGCTCATGGAAGGAGAAGATTATTGAAGATTTGGGCTTCATTAGAGAAGATTTCTCCATCTTTTGCTTGTTTTTCAATGATGAATCTTGATTCAGTTTGTTTTTATTATTTTATTTCATTTTTGAGTATGAACTGAGTTGTTTAGCTAGGGTTTGATGTAACCTTGATACAATGATTCAAATTTATATGAATTGATTTACTTTGAGTTTTAATTTCATGATTGAGTGTTTATCTCTTTGCTTAATGACTTTTGGATGTTTGATCACCATTCAAATGTGTGTTGTTCATAATGAGACTGAGAAGTGATTTGTGATTGTGCCTCTTGGGATAAATACCCTAGATTAGTAAACGCTAGAGATAGGTTTAGCGATCTATGAAATCTAGATAGAATTCCATAAAGCTTAAAATCCTTTGAACTATTAATCTTCATTTTGTTGGGTGCGGAAGCTTAATAGGGATAAGTAGGGGAATGTAGCCTGAGAAAGTATGTTTTACAACTTAGGGAATTCGATTTTCAATCAAGGAATTAGAACTTGGGTAATAGATTCTATAATTTGGGTTAGCGTATCTAGGTGAAATCAACACTCTAGCATTATTTTTTTAGCATTGTTTAATTAGTTAAGTTGTTGGGTTTTGCTTTAATTTCATTATCATTCATTTATATTTTGTTAATTTATATTTAGTTTGTTAATTTTCCATCAATCCAATTTATTGTTGCTTTAATTAGGCCTTAAACTAGGAAAATCGGTACTTAGTAACACTATCCTCGTGGGAATGATACTCTACTTATCACTTTATTACTTTGTGCGACTAGTATACTTGCTACATTTGCATGTTGTAGGAAACATGCATTAGCTGTGCGCACCCATGCACAACCCTGTTTGAGTGGTTGTGCACAACCACACACAGCCATGGTCAGTCGCGCACTGTTAGTAACTGATTGGATTCGTGTAGCCAAAAAACATAATATTTAAAACGAATCGATCAATTACATGAACCAACATCTGAGTACAGATTATAACGTTTTCATGCATAAACTGAAACGTAAAATAAAACTATATAAAAACAAATCCATACAAGGATTTAGTTCATACCGACGTTTTGAGGCTCCTCCGAATATCTCTAACTTCGGACATGAACACTATTCACCAGCTACTTTTCATTGGCTAATATTCACCGGTTACTATTCAATAGATACTATTCACTGATCTGTTCACTGGATACTGTTCACGTGATTCTTCGCTAATCAATCCAATGTAGGATCGCACTCACGAAAGTCCACACAAAGATAATCTGCAAAACCCTTGATTATTTTGTTAGAACAATCAAGGGCTTCAAGAATCAAGAAAGAAGAACAAGAAAAATTTTCTTCTTCACACAAGAGTGTAACGTGAGACAGAGAGAGAGAAAGATAGGGTGGCTAGGGTTTTTGATTGAATAAATAATACCTGATTGTTTTAATTTTAAGTTGCACTTATATAGTACAACAATTAAAACCCTATTCCACTTAGGAATAGCCATGGGCTCCAACCCTAGTTCGCCCTCGCAACAAAACACACCCTTTATGATATTTTAATTAATTAATTATTATTATAATTAAAATCAATTAATATATAATAATATATTAACATTTAATTAATAATAATAATTCATTTAAATATATACATAGATATATTTAAATATAATCTCACTAATTTAATTTTAATATTAAAATTAAATACAGGCAACAACCTCAGCAAATTTAGTTGCACTGTGAGATAACCAAAATACCCTTTCGTCCTGAAAGACTAAAATACGCTTCTCACAAATTGATTCTTAAATTATCTTCTAAATGTGACCTGTAGGCTCCTCATCATATCGGCAATGTGTAGTATCACGATTAACACCAGTTAATCGTCTCACTACATACAGACCAAGATTGGCCTCTAGCAAGGCATCATGGCCACCCGATAGATTCGGATTCAGTGAAACTGCAACCTGTCAATGGTATGGTTACCGTAAAATCCAATATTTCATCATCTGTTATCTCACCGAGACTGAGGTACAGAAATAGTGTCAACCTCAGATATCCTCGACATGTTTGTATTCAGTTAATGGACCAATAACCAGAATAATAAATTGGATTGAGCAACAACTCAATCCCACTGTGACCACAGATTTAGTGTCATTGCCATTTACTAAATTACCCAGTGAGATAACTTCTCCAGTACCTAGAGTGATGAATCCTTTGTCGATCCACTATAGTCTCGATACACTTCTTAATGTAACTAGTCACTACCGTATTGATAGCTCTGAATAGATCTACATTGGGCTAGTGTCAAACTACACCAATTGGTGCACAAGGCGTTTCGGTGCTCTCAAGTGTAAGGATCACATGCACCACCATCTGTTAGAGGATTTATTCCATAGACACTGGGGTTAGCATCCACATGGAATCCTCTGGTGGGTCTGTCTAGTGAGCTTACCTCTAGCAAACACCCATGCATTGGACCAAGTTGTCGGCAAACAACCTTGACAAGTGAGATCAATCACTGCCTTTCAACAAGGTCGTTCAACACTATGATAGCCTTACCGTGATAATACTGGGGCTATGGACGTTTCTAGAATGGCCACCATATGTGATCATAGGGTTCTCACTATCAAGATTTGAAACACTTGATACGGTTCTACCATTCTAAGGACATATATCATTACATATAACTATGATTTACACGATATAGAAGAATATGCCTTTTATTGATAAATAAACATTTATTATAGAGTCAATCTTACAATAATTGATTGGCTTTAAGGCACCTACTCCAACAATCTCCCACTTGCATTATAGCCAATCATTCATGTATTTAATATCAAATGACCCAAGTGCTCATCATGCTTCTACTCCAACAGAAGCTTCAAAAGTGGGTTAGTAGGTATTCTGCAAATTTGCACATTCTCTTTCTGATTGACTTCTCAGATCAGATTGAATCGACTAAGTAAGTGTATGGATTACTGGTGAGACCGTGATTCCTCAGCCACAACAACGACTCAATTGTTATCACAGTAGAACTTTACTAGATCAACAATGCGTGGAACAACATCAAGTTCAGTAATGGACTGCTTGATCTAATCGCCTATACGGTAGTGATGCGTATTTTTCATAAACATGCAATATGTAGCAAGTGCACTAGTCGCAAAAAGTAATAAATAAAATAACATACCTTGATGTGGGTGTTACATTGTTTGTTGAGCTTATTTATTGTCATTGATTAGCTAAACTCATTCTCATTCATTGGTGTTGTTGATAGTTTTTATTCTGCGATTTTTTTTTTTTTTTTTTTTTTTTTTTTTTTGTTTTTTTTTTTTTTTTTTTTCTGGAAGTTGTTAGATTGTTAGTGAGATTTCAATTTGCATGGAGGAGTTCCATACCTGCTCTTTTTTTATAGATTCCTATTCACCCTTGTCTAGGAATATTTATCATATAGGGGTTTACCAACACCCTTTGGACTTACTCACCCAAACCAACTAGGCAACAAGTCAAGACTTATGTTTTTTATAAAGCTCGTGATCTGTGTAATGACTTAATAAGCTTCCTAGAGGACCCATGTAACAAGCTTTGGGCCAACTGCTCCCAAACTAGATAGCTTTAAGGGAATAGATGTAGAACACCCCTTGGGCTTACTTACTCGAGTCAACTAGGCTTCAAATCAAGACCAAATCATGAAACAACATTTAAGCACTTTCAAAGACAAAGATTACCATTTTTAACTCATACAAGATAATAAATGAAAATTTGCTTAGTAGGCATGCAATGTATGTGGGAGACTTGGATAAACACTAAAACACATGGCATACACACAAAACGGTGTCTAACCACGATTATAGACAAACCTAGCACATAAGAAAAAGAATAATTCAATGTTTAAAACCGTGTTGCAACAAAATATTTTCACAAACATCACAAAACCTTCCAACTAGCACCTCAATTGTTTCCAAAATGGTGATTATGCATGAATTCATGAAAATTTAAAAAATAGCTTACTTTTTCCATTTTTGGATTTACAAGAGTAAGATTCAACATATTTTCCACAAAAAACATAATCATGCCACAAACATTTTGGTACAATCCATTCAACACAATCTCCACAAAAAAGCATATTCCTTCACAAAACACATCATCAACACAATTTTCACAAAAGCATAATCAACAACACTCCACAAAACATACATACTTCACAAAAATAAAATCAATCAACACTTACCAACTTAAAATGTCATTTTCCTCAATGACTCACAAAACACATCACCCTTCCAAAATAGCATCAAATGATCTCAAAGGGCAACAAAACTATCAGCTATTAAGACATTTCAACACATTTGAGAACTTATACAACAAAAGAATCATAAAATGGTGGAAAGATACAACTTGAGGAACAATGATGGGGTTGTCACCAACGGGCGTTTTGGAGCATGTTTAAGAGTAATCCCTGACTAGACTATGAGTTTCCACAACACATACAAAATTTCCTACAAAGACAAAAACAACAAAGAAATCAAAGCAATAAAGGCATATTTTCAAAGGTGGGTTGCCTCCATCAAGTGCTAAATTTAAAGTCTTCAACCAGACTTAGTGCACCAACAAAAGTCTAAAGTGGTTGAAATGTTGGTGGTGCACTACATAACCCTTATAAATTAGAAACTCAAGGTCTCATTAGGTCTCTAGAAGGTATATTCGAAAGTATTAGGCAAGCCTTTTAGTTCCAATACTCGTGGTGACTTTATTGATTGTTGCATTGGTATCTTAGACAAAGATGATAAATGCTCAAACTTAATGGTTAAATGTTTACCTATAAGAGTGGATGGGCCATCAAAATATGCACCAACCTCTCAAATTTTAGATGAAGAACTCGAGCTAAACACCTCCTCAAAATGCAACATCAAACAAGTGTTAACAACGTCCTTATGCAACGAATGTGGAGTATGAGTTCCCATGAGATCGTCAATTGACTCAACAATGAAACACTCACTAACATCTTCATGCACAGATGATGCGTGTTTACTACAACATGCAAAACTAGTAAGTAAACTAGTCGCTCAAGTAATAAAGTGATGGGTAGGATATCGTTCCCACGAGGACTGCAACAAAGCATTAAGGTTCCTAACGTTAACAAGTTGAAGCAATCGAATTTCTTGGATTGGTGGGAGCAAATTTTAAGGAAAAGAAAACAAAAATTAAAATTAAACAAGGAATTAAATCTTAAATAAGAAAGCAAATGAAACACAGAAAATCAATTCAAGTAAAACGAGTAGGGTTTTGACTTCGTTTGGACTTTTATGGGTTAAATCGAAGAGTTACACTATTTTCACATTCATGCGCAATGGTTGTAAATCGGATTCACTAATATGTTAACATACCCTCTCGGGCTATGTTTTCCTATTCATCCTTATTAACATTCCGCACCCAACAAATTGAAGGTTAATAATTCTAAATTCATTAAGCACAAGAATCCTAAATTGATTTCATTAATTCTTGAATCTATCTCTAGCATCCAATACTATAATGGTGATTACCCAAGAAGCCTAACATGAATTATTTCTCAATCTCATCATGTTCATCACATACAGCATTTAATTTCAGACTAACACACAACCAAAGCTTATTCACATGGAAATAACACAATCAATTACTTAACCCATTTAAAATCCAAACTACAATCAAAACCCTAACCCATAGAAGATTAGTTCATATCTAAATTAATACTATAAAAACGAAAAATAGAAATAAACAAGTTAAACATAATGAATCTGAAATGAAAGATAAGAAATCTTCCCAAAAGATGAATCTTCTAGTCAAAATCTGAATTTTGCCTTTTACAATCCGAAAAACTCAAAGCTTTACTCTCAGAAAAGTGTAAAAACGGCTCACCCTAAAAAGCTGAAGATCCCTCAGCAAAAAGTTAAGTTTTTCTTTTATACTTAGTCCAAAAACCTAGCCAAAAACACGCACAACACGAAACTGTGCGTTTACAAAACTGAATAAGTTGACTGTCGCCGCGGCGAAGAATGAAAAAATTCCACATCGCCTCTGCCTTACTTCGCCGCGGCGAAGACAATTTCTTTGCCGGGGCGAAGCTCCTTCAAAAGTTCTAAAATTTACAGAACTGCCACTCTGCTTGCTTCTTCGTTCGATTCTTCGATTTTCAGCTCTCTTCCTTGGAAACAAGCTTCATCGTGGGTTGTCCTGCTCCGAAACTCTCCTATCTTCTGAAATCCGCTCATTTCTGAGTCAAAACTATCCGGTTTTGTGTTTATTCGCTCAAAAACTCCATTTTAACCTGAAACACGAAAAGTAAAGAATTAAGCACCAATTCAGGTAAAATGCACTAGAAAGTACCTGAAATCTGACAGAAAGATCAAATAAAAACTGTATAATTTACGGATTATCAATAGATCCTGGGCCAGTGTTAAATACATTAAGCCTAAGTTTTCTAATTCCCGAATGACACCTCCATGTCACCCAAACTGCAATTAATGCAGGCATTAGTAGTTGCTAGAAAAGGTCCCCCTAAGATAATTGGTGGCACACTACCACCACCAGTACATTCCATGTTTGCAACAAGGAAATCCATTAGAAAATATAAGCCCTCAACCTTTACTAACACATCTTTAATCAAGCCCTTAGGCATCTTAACTGAATGGTGGTATTGATGAAGGCTAGAGACGATGAACAGTGGCTAGTCATGGTGGAAATCGAGTCGTTAGTAGCTAGAGGGAATGGATCATGGCTAATGAAGCAATGGCTAGCAGCTAGGAAGCTGAAGAGAGGCCAGAGCAGCCCAATTGATGGTGGCCGACGGTGAGAAGGTTAAAAGTCATGTCAACGGAAGCAGAAAGGATGTCTGAAGGCTTGCGAAAGGTAGACTAACAAGTGAAGGGTCAGAGTGAAGGCTTGTGGGGCTAGAAACTGATAAAAAATATAGGCAAAATGTCGTACAGTGGTGTGGAGGTGAACGGTCATGACGTTAGTGCTTGGGTGGCTAAAAATTAATCGAAAATGGAGAGATCAACAAGGAGAGGAGTTGCCGAAGTCAGATTGGGTTAGAAAATGACCTATCCCATTTGCTTTTAGTTAAATGACTAGGAAAAGGTATAGGTGAAACATATGGCTTAGGTGGTACATACCTCTTTAAAACTGCTCTGTCCTTGTCCCATCATCATGTTGCACATCATCTTCATCTACTTGGTTAATTCACACACTTGCATTGCCAATTCAATGTTAGCACTTACTTCATAAATTCCTTTTGACTTTCCTCTAACACTCTTCTACTGGGAATTGGCTCCAAGCATCTCATACAACTCATAAGTCTCTTCTGTAGTCTTCTCTCTCATGGCACCACTTGTTGTAATATCAACTATGGCTTGGCAAGCTTATGTCAGTCCATCATAGAAAAATTCGTTCAAAAACTCTAAAGGATATCTATGATGTGGACATTGAACTAAAATCAATTTAAAACATTCCCAAGCCTCATGAAATGGTCACCATCAAGTTGAGAAAAAGTAGCAATTTTACCTCTTAGTTCAGCAGTTTTTGCATGAGAGTAAAATTTACTTATGAACTTGTTGTAAACTGCATCCCAAGTGGTAAGTGAAGCTGCTGTTAAAGACATGAACCAACTCTTTGCTACATCCTTCAGCGTCTATGGAAAGCATCTCATTTGCAATTGATCTTCATTTAAATTCTACAAAGGAAAAGTTTGCATAGTTGAGTAAAAATCATGAATAAAAGTTAAAGGATCTTTTGTGGCTATTCCATGAAATGAAGGAAGCATATGAAAATGAATGTTCTTTAGCTCATAATTCCTTGTTGTGGCACTCAAGATTATGCAAGAAGGCGATGTTCAAATGGTAAGACTGCGTACTCCTTAATAAGACGAGGTAAGTTAGCCATTTCTTCTTCGGATTCAGAACTTGATTCAAATGACTCCTCCAAATTTTATAGTTCTATTCTCTCCTTACCGAACAAATTCACTCTATTAAAGTAAGGAATCACTTCTTCATCCAAAGATCGGTGACCTTGCATTCAAGAACTCACACACCAAAGAATATAGAATAAAAGGTAATACAAATAAAAGAAATAAAACAACAAAAATTAAAAATTAAGATAAACTAAAATAATGACAAAAATTAAACCACATGTTATCAAAGAAAATTGAGTAACTTAAACAATTCCCTGGAAATGGTGCCAAAAACTTAATTGACAAAATCCTATTCCTCACAAGTTCAAGAATCATAATCGCAGTATAGTGCAAAAGCAAGGGTCGATCCCACAGAGAACTGTAAGTTATCAATTAAATCTAATAACAATGCAGTAATCAAATAAAGTAACAAAATTGATCAACAAACTAATAATTCTAAAATAACAGTGAAATAATGAAAATTAACAATTAAAGTAAAGACGATAATATAATGAATGAGAAACGAATGGGTAAAGGTCTAGGTATCCAATTTCACCGTAATTATCCTACTCTATGCCAATAATCTAACTATTGTTTTCTCAATTCAAATCCTAGGGTCGATACTCACCAAATTAAGGTATTACCGTAGGGCGTTTGGGTTTAACCTAGTTCTTTCATCATTAAACTAGCTAGGGCATATGGTATAGTCTAATTACTGAAAACCCATTAAGAATACGAGTACCTGAAAGTTCACAAACCAATCTATGTCTGATAGGGTGTATGTACAGACACAAATCATTCCTCCAGAAGAGCTATTCAAGATTAGCTAGCGCGTATAGTCTAACCTTGACTCATACAATCAATAAATCAACTATTAAAGATGATTAACAACAAGAACTATCAAAGATCAAGAGCTATTAAAGATTAGCTAGGGCGTCTAGTCTGACCTTGACTCATACAATCAATGAATCAACTATTAAAGATGATCAAGCAACAATAATGATCAAGGATTGATTGAACAACAATGAATGAAACTAAGATTGTAATGAATTGATTAAACAAGTAATTTAGATTAAAAACATAGAGTATACAAATTAGGTTACATTGGATACACTAGATAGGGATTTAGCTACTCATAATTACAAGAGAACAAACCTTAATCTTACTCATAATCATTTGGATCATAAATCCACAACAAATAATCAAGATTTAATCCCTTGCCTCTCAAAAACCCCTTCTCCAAGTTAACCCAAATGTTTACAAAGTTTGTAATGTAAATGAATGAATAACTTATGAATTTAATTGCCCTTATATAGTTTTTACAAATAATGGCAATTTGGTAAATATTAGAAAATCAAATTAAGGTTGGAAATGCGCAATATTTGCATTTTTCTCGATTGGCGCCGCAGCGCAACTCTTGGTGATTTGTGTTTCGACAAAAACCCAACTACGCCATGATGTAGGATGAATCACGCCCGGTGCAATTTGGATTTCGCCAATATGTGCAACGACGCCATAAATCTACGCTGTGGCACAACAAGGATAACGTCGATTTATGCCGTGGCGCAATAAACTCACACTACGGCACAACTATGATTGCACTTATTTGTGTCGCGGCGTGTAAAATTGTGCCACAACACAACCTTGAAGTTCCACTTTTTCTTCTTCTTATCTTGATTCATTTGCAGTCTAATGAGTCCCAATGGTCCGAACATCAGCGCACATGCGAATCATCAATTTTGACGAATTTGTGATTCTTTTTGGAGATATATTGGTATAAGGCGATAAATGTTGCAAATATGCATATTATTTATCAGATCTATTAATAAAAAAAACTTCTTTTATTCATCTTGTTACCAAAATCTTTATAAGATTTCTTCTTATATTCATGCAATTACTGTTTTTGTTAGAATTAGAGAGATTGATAAACATACTAAAATGATATCTAATTAGTAATTAAGTTGTTATTAGGATTTGCAGACAGCACCTAACAATGATCCTAAAAGTGGTTGGTTCATAGTCTACATTTTGCGTCTTAATAAAAGATACAGATGGCCAAAGTCCACATTGTGTAATTGAGATTTGAATCCTCTAAAGTTGCTACTAAGATATTTTAATTATAAATGATAATGCACATTTTATATGTGTAACAATATTTGAATAACAGTAAACATATATTTATTTATATTTAAATTCGTGGGATTCCTCTCCTTCTAAAATTATCAATGACAGGGTATTCCGAATTACCAATTTGGCTTATATTTTAGGTTCTTTTTGTTAAATTATTATCCCACCTAAAAGTTTAAGTTAGTAGGTGATAACTCAATATTTTTATTAGTCTACTAGTTTTATCATATTTTTAACTTTGCATTGGAAAATTCCATGAAAGTAAGGTTCACTGTATCCCTGACAAAGTGTCATATTTTTCTCCTTTTGAATTTTTCTCTGGTTTCGCCTATATTCATAAAATAATAAAAAAAATTATTGTTATTAAAACATTATTGAACCTAACGAAATCATTATCAATGTTACCCTTCTAGTGGTATGTGTCGAAAATACTTTTTTTATGTCGATGATAATGTGTTGCTATCTGCATGAAATCAGTAAAACTCCCTTAGGTAAAAAACCAGCAGGAAATAACATATGTATCTAAGGCAATTGGTTAAAAAATGTCAATGATAACTAAGCTGAGAAAAGTTGAATAAAAAATGGACTGTATAATTTATATTTTCCTAACAGATTATATGCATAAGAAAACAACAAACAAACAAAACAAGACACGTATTGATTTTCATGCAAAAACTTGTCATGGTTTTAGTGCACACCCATCTCCAAATGGCGATTCTCTTAACACTTCAAGCCAAATTAACCAGCCGTTTCACTTCCTAAACACAATTTAACATCTCTAAAACTCCCCATTTCAGTCCCTGTCTCACTCTCACTCTCATGGCAGGAGCCAGAAATAACCAAACTGCCACCAGTGTGCCTCAATCCTATAATGGCGTCCAATGGGCTGAGCCAGGAGGAGGAGCAAGTTACAGAGAATGTAGACGCAACCATGCAGCCGCCATGGGCTGCTACGCAACTGATGGCTGTGGAGAGTTTCTCAAAGCCGGCAAAGATGGAACTACGGATGCCTTTCTTTGCGCCGTGTGCGGTTGCCACCGTAGCTTCCATAGAAAACAGATGCTAAACCACCCACATTATTCACTTTTAACGCTTCATGATGCGCGTATTGGTGATGGGTTCAGTGGAGAAAAGGATATGAAGATGAAGAAGAAGGCGACGAGGACAAAGCTTAGCCCTGAACAGAAGGATAAAATGAAGAGATTTGCAGAGAAGTTGGGGTGGAGGCCACAGAAGCATGATGAAGAAGAGGTTGAACAGTTTTGTGATGAAGTGGGAATCAGCCGGAAGATCTTTAAAGTTTGGCTTTGTAACAACAAACGCCGGACGGAGGGAAGCTGTGTGGTTACTGCAGAGGAGAGTTATCAAAATGTAAAAGAAGAGTAACGGGTTCTGAAAATTAGGGTTTTCCCTGTCAGCTTTAGTGGTTTTGTTGTATTTTTTGCTGTTTCTTTCTGCTCTTTTTTGTGTAACTGAAGTAATCTTATCATCGTTTTGGCTGTCTCTGATGAGTTCTTGCTTGTTATTTGAGCCACAAATTTAGTGCAAACATCCATCTAATAAAACCACTGTATGATTGTCGAAATTATTAAGACTTTGAACTTTACACGACGAAGATTACTACATTTTTTTATTGACACAGTACAATTGATGGAGAAAAATAAAATTTTACTCTTTATCTACTCTTATATGTAAGATTTTTATATTTAATTTGATGGAAGGAAGAGTAAACTGTGATTTTATACAAATTCCTAGCTTACATTTATTATCGCCAACAGAAAAGTTTATATGAGACAGTCTTACAAATATAGGCCGCCTCTGATGCACTTTTTTTAGTAGGATTTCTGAAATCCTATTCTGAATACATTTTAGAATAGGATTCTGAGAATGTGTTTGGTGCATCATTAGAAAACATTTTCTCTCTCTCTCTCTCCCCCAATCACGCCAAACCCTAGCCACCTTGTGAGTTTTTCTCACACTAATTTCCAACACCTTCACTTAAGCTTTCCGATTGATCTAGCAGTCAATCCTAGGGTGATCCCAAGCCTGCCTTCATGTGGATACCGACAGACTTGATCCTACATTGGATCGATAGTGAAGTACCTATGAACAGTACCCCGTGAATAGTGTCGATGAACAGTGACTGTGAACAGTGTCGGCTAACAGTATTGAAAAGTTCTAATCGCATAACCTTGTATGGTTGTTTATTTTTAACTTTTATTTATTTAGACATTTTATATATATATATTTTTTTTTAAACTTTTATATGATCATCGAATAAAATCAAAAGGTCAACAAACCTTAGCTTTTATTTGAATACTAAGACATATGAATTAATAACATTTTTATTTAACAATTATATCCCGATCAAATTTATATTATTTCATTTTTGTCAAAACCTTTATATTATATATTTGAGTTAACGACTTTTTCCCACCCAAATAATGGCTTAATGACACTTTCGCACCCACTGACTTTTAAAATACCACTTTACTACCCAAATTTATATTCCGACGGGAAGAGCAAACTTGGTCCAAGCTGTTGGGGCTTTTGAAGAGGGAAAAGCGATGAGTCTTTTGGTGGTGGAAGGTTGGATTTTGGTGGTTGGGATTGATCAAAATTTGACTTGGGAGGGGCGGCTATGCAAACCCTAATTGCTCGATTGCCGATGATTGACGGGGTCTGCAGGAGTAGGGTTTGAGAGGTTTTGGTGAGTGATGATTGGGGAAGAGAATAATGGTGGTGTGGGGTCGCAACGATGCCAAAATCGGAAACAGAATATAAATTTGGATAAGAAAGTGGTATTTTAAAAACTGTAGGTGGAAAAGTGTCATCAAACCATTATTTGGGTGGGAAAGAATCGTTTACTCTTAGGGGGCATTTGGTTTGGGTAATGTTGTATAACGGGGAATGTTATATTAATGGAAAGATAGATTATCTTAAACATTACTGGGAATATTTAGGGAAATGTGTTTGGTTAGGTTGGAATAAATTGATGGGTATGTTATATTTGTTGAATTAGTCTTTTTTGTTACTATACATGGATGGTTGTTTCCTAGTCAATAGAAAATTATTATTTACTTAGTCTTTAGTAACCTAGTCTATAGGAATGGGTTGATTAGTTTGTTTACCTAGTCTTTAGCTTTTACTAGGCAGTTCCTAATTCTTTGGAATTAGCCTCTGCTTTTAGCTCTATATAAAGAGCATTAGTCTACTATTTCATATATCAAGCAAAGCAATCATTCAATTCTTGAACCCACAAATCATTTGTATTAATAGCTTTGCCAACTAATTTAATTCCAAAATAAATTAAACACTCATTTCCATTGAACTGTATTTTGTAACCAGATTTACATAAAACAGAAACAAAAATGATGTTTTTAGTTACTTTGGCAAAATACAAAATTTTGTACAAATACAAAAAATGTCCCGATGGCAATGTCAAATGCCAAGTCCCTATTGCCTCACCCTCAACTTTTGCTCCATTTGCCACTTTCATTGTGACTTCATCTTTTGACAATGCATAACTATTCTGCAGTGCCTATAATGAAATACTAATGTGAGATGTATCAGCTGAATCTAATATCTAGGATTGATCATTTGAATTAACACTTAATTCAAATTCTGCAACACAAGAATGGAACATACAAAAACATCTTTTTGCCCCTTATCGAAGGTTTATCTCTCTTCCAGTGTGGCATCTGGAACTATAGAGAGTGGAAAGGGTGCTTCCAAAATGTACACCGCCTTTTCAAAGTTGAGAACAATTCTCAGGTTCCTCACCCAATTTTTGAAGTCTAGTTCGGTCAACTTCTTGTCGTCTAAAATCCTCAAAAGAAGATTATTGCTCATTTTCAACTAACTATCACACAACAACTATTGTAAGAGGTTGGAAAGAATTAAAAAGTCTTATCAGTGTCTTGTAAATTTAAACCTTTAATGCTAATTTAATTAGCTCCCACTATTTTATTTGAATCCTATACTCCCCTAAATGACGATTCAAAAATTTTTTTGGAATAAATTTCTAATGGGGAATCAAATTTGTATCAAATTTAATAAACCTCACATAATAGAAATCTTGGTCCATAAAATTCAATAAGTAGGAAACCATTTCCTTTTATATCACCATATAAGCTATGATTTATTTTCTTGCCTCTACTTTCGGATACCACACATAATAGAAATCTTGGGATCTCTAATTTTTTATGCTAAAGAATAAATTGGCCCATAATGGAAGGTTGGGTTTTAGATTCTGTTGCATCTATGCATGTTTGTAATGATAAAGATTGTTTTGTTTAATTGAAAGAAGATGAAAATTATGGAAATATTGTTGTTGGTAATAACAAGAAAGTAAAGATTGAAGGCATTGGTAGCGTTTGTCTCAAGCTTCACAATGGTGTTGTCAAGAAGCTTCATCATGTGAGGTATGTACTGAGTTGTAGTCACAATTTGATTTCTTTGGGTGAGTTGGCTTCTCGTGTATATACCTACATTGGTCAAAGAGATGGATGCGAAGTGTATAAATATGATGTTTTGATTTTGCAAGGCAAAAGGAATTAAAAACAACTATATTTGCTTGATGAAGGTGTGTGTCTTAAGAAATCAAGAGATAAAGTCGTTTAACTTCTTGTTGTGAAAGAATAAAAGACTGTCAACTGAGTAAGATTTTCATATGCTAGTATGATGTCCGGGGATTCAAGTCAAGGGAGAAATTGTTGAGAAGCTAAATTTCTTGAATCATTTTATGGATACGGAATGTTTAATAATATGTTTAAAATAAAAAAAAAAACAAAGACAAAACAAACAAAAGTATAGGTTTTGAAACAAACTCATTTCCTAGGTGTGTCTTTTCTAGGTTCTCAATGGCCAAGGGATACTTAGGAAATACCCGGCTAGGGAGGGAATTTACATGTTTGGCGCAACAATTTTTACCAAAATTGATTTGCGTTCGGGTTACCACCTGATAAGGATGGTTGAGTTTGATATTGAAAAGACGGATTTTCGAACCCATGACGGCCACTACGAATTTGTGGTGATGCCTTTTGACCTTACCAATGCCCCGACCACTTTTCAGGCCACCATGAATGATCTTTTTCGGCCATACCTATGGAAATTTGTTATCATCTTCTTTGACGATATTTTGCTTTATAGTAATGAGGAGGCTGAACATGTTTAACATCTAACTGTGGTCCTTAATTGCTTACGAGCTCATTGATTTTATGACAATTGGGGAAAGTGCTTGTTTAGGGTTAGCCGAATTGATTACTTGGGCCATATTGTCTCAGGCCTGGGGCTTGAGCCGGATCCCTCCAAGATTCAAGCCATGACAAGGTGGTTGATTTCGACCAATGTTTGCCAGTTGAGGGGATTTTTGGGTTTGACAGGGTATTATCGTCGGTTTGTGCATGGGTATGCTCACATTGCAGCTCCGCTAACATCCCTCCTACAAAAAGATAAATTTTGTTGGACTATGGAAGAAAAATTTATGAAACTGATGCCTTCGGGCAAGGTATTGGGGCGGTACTCATGCAGCACAAGCATCCCATTGCCTATTGTAGTAAGACGTTATCTCTGTGGATGCAACGCGCCTTTGCGTATGCTAGGGAATTATGTGCTATTACTAAAGCAGTAGTGCATTGGCGCCAATATTTGTTGGGCTGCAAGTTTATCATATGTACCGATTAACAAACCCTCTACAGCCTCCTTACAAAGGTAGTTCAAACCTTTGAAAACTTATTTGGTTAAATTATTGGGTTTTGATTTTGTAGTGAGTTATAAGTGGGGAAAGGACAACATCTCTATTGATGCCCTTTCGTGCCAATTTGTTGATGAACTACCTCCAGTCGAGACAGTCTTTTTTAGCCTTGTCAGTTCCTACTTTTGAAATTTTACAAAACATCCATGATAGTCTAGCGGCAGATGCTCATTGTGCAACTTTACTGGCTGACTTTCAAAGCAGCTCCACAAGGCCTCCTGGTTATAGTCTTTGTGATGGATTATTGTTTTTTCATGGTTGTGTGGTGGTTCCAACAGTGGGATCCTTAAGGCAGCAACTTCTCATGGAGTTTCATGCCACACCCTTGGGTGGTCATGGTGGTTATAGAAAAAACTCTGAGTAAACTGGCTTTAAACTTTTACTAGAGTAATATGGGGGAAGACGTCAAGGATTTCATTCAAGGGTGTCATGTATGTAATCAGGCCAAGTACCAAGCTTGCTCTCTTGGGGACCTTTTGCAACCCTTGCCTATACCAGCTCAGATTTGGGAGGAGATAGCTCTCAATTTTATCATGGGGTTACCTTTGTCATCCGGGTTTTTTGGTCATCTTGGTGGTGGTAGATCGCCTGACCAAATATGCGCATTTTGGAACCCTCCGCCATGGGTTTACAACAACCAAAGTTGTTGCTTTGTTTGTTCATTTAGTCTATAAACTCCACAGCATACCTAAGACAATTCTCAGTGATTTGGACCTAGACTTTTTGAGCAACTTTTGGCAGGAATTATTTTAGCTCAGTGGCACCACCCTCTTCCACAGTTCAATTTATCATCTGTAAACAGACGACCAAATAGAGGTAAAAATTGATTCCTTGAGCAACACTTGCATGGTTTTGTGATGGACCAACAGGATAAGTGGTCGGATTTCCTTCTCTGGGCATAATTCTACTATAACACTTCACTCCACACTTCAATTGGAACCACAGTTTTTACTTTAGTGTATGGCAGGGGTGAATCGAATGTGGATGCAATAGACTTTGAACTTACCTCCCATGACTACATTTTGAAAGAGTTAAAGGAAAACTTGGGTTGCGCTTAGCAGTGTATGGTTAGCCAAGTTAACAAACACTAGCGATCTGCGGAACTCAAAGTAGGTCAGCAGGTGTACCTAAAATTGCAACCTTATAGTCAGCTGCCGGTGAGTGGGCAGGCTTACTTCAAGCTTGGGCAGCAATATTGTGGTCCTTTTGCAATTCTGAAGCGGGTTGGCAAAGTTGCTTACAAGTTGGCCTTGTTGGAAAGGTCCAAAACACATCCCATTTTTCATATGTCCTTACTGAAATCGTGCTTAGCTATTCCAATAGTCACACCCTTGCAATTGCCTCTTTTAGTCTGGATGCCCTGATTTTGGTGAAGTCTTGCGAAATTTTGGAAATGTAGACTTCGCCGCGGTGACGTACGCCCTGTATTTCTTTGCCGGGGTGAAGAACTGGTAGATTTTTCTAGTGAAGTTTCAAGAAAATTTTCTATAAGGGTAAAGTGACCATTCTACCCCTAATTAGAAAGCAAAGTGGGGAGTGAATTGCAAGGAAATTTCATGGAGAATGTTTTAGAATGGGGGTGCAAGTGTAAAGAATTAAAGGATAAGGATGGAACTTTCAAGAAAGTAGAAGGGTAAAATGGGAAAGAAGGCTTAGTTTATGAGATATTAAGGGTTAGTCTTCTAAATCTCCTCATTTTCCTCAGTTCCACTGCCTCTTCATTCTCCATTTCCTCCCAACTCTTCACTCAATCTTCCAAGTATTTTTTGAGGGCTTTTAGTTGGATCTTGATAGAGAATTGTTCCTAAGCATCAAGAGGTAAGGATTCATGCTCTAGTATAAATTTAAGTTGAGTAAGTGTTGAGTTCTTATTAAGTTTATGTTTAGGAATTAAGAGAAGAAGCAAGTCCAACAAGTTAGAGAGCTTTTGTGGAAGAATTCAAGAAAAATGTAAGTAAATCCAACCCAAGTTAAGATTTAAGCAATCAAATGACTTGATGTGTATTTATATGACTTGATTTGTATTTATATACTTATAATTGTGAGATTGATTGCTAAGTTTGTAATTGTGGATGAGTTGTTGGGTTGATGAATGGTTGTTTTGAGCCATGAGAAGTAGAGTCAAGGTTAGGATGGCCAATGGAAGTTTGGCTAAATTTGAGAAGAAATTGAGTAGAGATTTTTGAAGTGCCTTCCCTTGACAGGTTTAGAATTATTATGGAGGAGTTTTACTCCATATATGGATGGTCCAAGAAAGAAATAGAACTATAGTTAAAGTAGAGTCTAATTATGCATGCTTATTGTTTGATAAAATGCTTGAGAGAAGCATATGCATGAGTAGAGAACTTATTTTTGTGCAACATTGGATATTTGCATTATATGATTGCACTAAAGAAAGAAACATAAGTATATACCATCCACGTGTATATCTTTGCATATGCATGAGTAAGAAAGAATAAAGAATGCTAAGAATAAAGAGAAAGAAAAAAATAGCACTAAAGAATTTAAGAAAGAGAGTGCTAGAGAAAAAGGAAAGAATAGGTTGTTGTGATGGGGGAACTCGTGAGTGATAAGAAAAGTCCCACATACACGTCACCTTAATTGAGTGGCATAAGAAGAAGAAAGAAATCATATGACCCGTAAGAGTGTATGTGGCTGAGGGTTGTACCAAGAAGAAAGTCCTACATGCACGCCACCTTAATTGAGTGGCTTAAGAATAAGAAAGAATTTGTAGAGTCCGTAAGAGTGCATGTAGATGAGGACTGTACTCACTCACATGACCAGAGTTTCGAATCCGTGCATCAACCGAGCCCGATCAACATAAGAATAAGAATGAGAAAGAATAAGCTAGACTCAGAATAAGAATGAGAAAACTCAAGCATACAAGAAAAGAAAAGAAAAGAATAGCTTGAGTAAGAAAAGAAAAGAAAGAAAGAAAATACATTTCTATGCATTATTGTGAGTGCATTGCATTCATGCATATTACCATGATGTTCATCATGGTAGTAAGAATAGAAAGAACAGAAAGAAAAGAAAGAGAGAGTAGAAAGAATAGGAAGAATTAGAAAGAAAAGAAAAAGAATAGAAAGAATGAAGAAGAGTAAGATTAGAGTAAGGAAAGAACCAAGAATAAGTTATGGAGATAAGTAGTAGAGGATTTACTTACTGAGCCTTTTTGTGCTCACCCCGTTGTTTTTCCATGTTTTACAGGAAATAGGTAAGCGGCGGTTGGATGGACGTCACAGAGTGGAGAGAAAAGGCACCACTGTCCCTTGTGTATAAGTCTTGTGTAGACTACTTTTGTAAATGTAAAGAAATATTGTGTTTATAAATAAAAGAAAAATGTTGGGCCCAACCATATTTCATATACTATGTATGTATGTGTTTGAGTATATTAGTAAGTAAAAGAAGGCGTTACATGTTATTATTCCTTATGTTGGGCATTAGTTGGATTATTAAGACCTTATTATTTTAGGGTTATTTATATTGCTTGATGATAATAAGAAAGGCATGCAAGTATTTCAGCAACTGTTCTCTCTCGCTATTCTCTGTCTCTCTCTCTCTCTCTCAATTGCTTTGGAGGTATTACTCCCTCATATAGAGTAGATTATCCTATCAATCTTCTTTACCTTGTTTTACATATGGGGATAAGCTGGAACTATTTAATTGCAAAATGACAAGGCTTTTGGACCTGAATCCTTAAAGCTTTCCAAAACAAGCACATACAAATTAAATCCACCAAATTACTCTTTCTATGGCATCCATCATGAAAAAATAATTCATCATCTAAATTAATTAAGTGGTATAAGATGATTATAAACAAACTTCAGTAGGATACTGGTTCAAGCTACTTTGGACATTCCACTTCTCACTCATCTTCTCCACTAATACCTTTCGATCACTCGGTAACATATTTTATGTTTTCAACATCTATCACCTTGTTGGTCTCTTTAGGAGGAAATTAAATTGAAACACACAAATAGAAGAAAATGTTACAAGATTGACAAAACTTTAAATAGAGAATAATAGATCGAGTAGAATGACATAAATTACTCTATATATTCAGTTGATGCACTTTCTTTACCGCATCCTCATCAGTTTCCATACTCGGATTTAAGAAACAACACAAACAGATGAGATTTAGGCAGCTTAAAGACTTTCCATATAAATTACTTCCCCGAGGGGACCATAAATTTGCTATGTTATAATAAACTATTTAACTTACCAAGTCCATGTGGAGAAATGTGACAAATTCTGGTGCTAGCAAATAATTTGTTAGTTAAAAAGGAAGGCAGAAAAATCAGAAAGAGGTGATATTGTGAAATCATGACGAATGTAAAAAAGCAAGAACATACATATTAAATTTCTTATATATGTAAACATACTTCTCATATGCAAATTTGAGACAGGCATTCTATAAGATCCACACAGAAATATGTTCTTTTCTAACATCATTCTCACCAAATTATAAAACTAAGCTTAGTAGAGGAGAACATAAACTTCAACATTCTCGCATTGGCATATATATAAGCAAATAAAATGAATCAAATATCTCAATTCTCTAAGCTTAAGAATTGTATCGGGATACAATGATTGCATAAAGAACAAGTTGGTAGAAGGCCTAACTTCATAAATTGAAATGAACTTTCTAGAGATCCATACTTTATTTATATCAGCCAAATTTTTTAATTCACCTTGTAAATGACCAAAACTCTACAAGTCTTAAATTTTAAAAAAAAAAAAAAAAGGGAAAATAGGGAATTCACCTAGTTGACTATGGTGGATTGACAAAGGATTCATCCTATACCCTCGTGATTGATTGGCTCATACCCTCAAGTTTTTGCCGCCATTGCGGGGGATTGCAGTTAGGCAATATTGAAATCATTAGTTTAGCTTTACTTTAGATCTTGTTCTTTTTCTTTCTTTATATATATAATTTTTTTCCAAGTTCTCTTGTTTTCAAATTTTCTAGTGTATGACACACACTAGATGAAGATTAGAGATTCTTGAACCTTTTGACCCAGAAATTGAGAGAACACTACGAGCATTGAGAAGAAGGCAAGCAAGGAACATGATAAATGACAACAACAACAATAATATTCGAGTGATTCCTCCACTTTTGGAGAATCTCGCAGAACCTGTAGCCCCACGTTCTTTAATGGATTATGTGATGTCGTCATTGAGTTGCACTGCTTCTAGCATTAGGAAGCCAACCATTGTAGAAAATAACTTCGAAATTAAATCTATGATTATTCAAATGATTCAGTCAGCCTGCCAATTTAGTGGTTTAGCCCACGAGGATCCAAATGCTCACACTGGAAATTTCTTGGAAATATGTGATACATTAAAGCAGAATGGTGTCACAGATGATGCAATTAGATTGAGACTGTTCCCTTTTTCTTTGAGAGATAAAGCCAAGAATTGGCTAAATTCTTTGCCTGTAGAATCTATTACAACTTGGGATGCATTGGCTCAGCGCTTTCTAGCTAAGTATTTTCCTCCCTTTAAAACTGCAAGGATGCATAACGATATCACTAATTTTATGCAGGTAGATGGAGAGTCGTTATACAAAGCATGGGAGCATTACAGAGAGTTGTTAAGGAAATGCCCGCATCATGGATTACAAGTTTGGTTACAGGTACAAACTTTTTATAATGGTTTAATTCCTGCTAACCATTCTATGACTGATACTGTAATACTTTCTTTCTAGCTAGTATACTCGTAAAATAATCAATAAAAATATTATGCATTTTCTTTTCTATTTTTCTTATTCTGTTTTCTGTTTCTTTTCCTTTATTTCTTTCTTTCTTTTCTAGTCTTTCTTTCTATTCTTTTTTTTTTTTCTTTTTTTCTATTCTTTCTATTCTTTCTTTCTATTCTTTCTTTCTTTCTTTCTATTTTTTTTCTTTTCTTGCCGATCGGACTCGGTTAAGGCATGGATTTGGAGCCTTGGCCGTGTGAGTGAATTCTCTAATTCTGGGTATAGTCCTCATCCACACGCACTTCTAACGGATTGTACAATTCTTCTTTCTGAATTCTAAGGTTGCTCACTAAAGGCGGTGTGCATGTGGGACTCTATCACTCACGGGCTCCCCATCGCAACGACCTTCTCTTCTTTTTATCTTTTTACACTTCTTTAACTAAAAATTTATATTTGAATATCTTTAATAGTCTCATTTCTTTCTATTTTCTCTTTAACATATTTTAGTGCTTTCTCATACTCTTATGAATATGTATGTATGTAGATGGTTTCATGCTTTTAATTCTTTCTAAATGCAAATGTTTAAATGCAAGGAGCCATGTAGCATAAAAATAAGTTTCTCTCCACCATCTACAAACTCATATCAATTTATAAATGAATAAAACTCATGCATTCACTTCACTTGGACATTTCATCAAACATATTGCATGCATAATCAAACTCTAATTTGACTCTCTTTCTCAAGCCACCAATATTTGTAGTAAAACTCCCTTAAACAATTACTAAACCTGTCCAAAACAATACACTCCCAAAAATTCTACTCAACTCTTTCTAACTTCAACCAAACTTCAATTAATCATCATACAACCAAAACCACTTCTCATGGCTAAATTGTATTCATCAATAATCATCAAACTCATCAATAATTCATCAATTTCATCAACAATTCTCAAATCATAAGCATATACATGTATGTAAAATCTCTACACACTTGATTTCTCAAATCATAACTTGGGTGGGATTTACTTACCTTTGATATGAGCAATCCAACCCCTTTTAGAATCTTCTTTGATCACACTCTCTTCTTCTTAAATCCTATGAGCACAAACCATCAAAATTCAACACTTTAAAAATGAAAAATCACTTCTTAGTGCAAGGATCTTACCTAAAGTTGCTTGGGATTGAAAATCCACTCAAAAAGACCCAAAATCTATGAATTCTTTTGAAAAGAAGTGAAGAAATTGAGAGGATTTGGCGGAGAAGTGGCATGACAATGAGTTGAAGAGTGGCTAGGGTTTCACTCTTCAATCCTTGATATAACATAAAAATATATAAGTTTCCCATTTTGCCCTTGCACTTTCTTTAAAATTTCATCTATGTCCCTTAGTCAATTACCATAATGCCCTCATTTTTACTGCATTCTCTATGAAATTCTATCTCTTTTCACTATCCACTTTTTCAACTAATTTTGAGTAAAAAGACCACTTTACCCTTAATGCAAGTTTAAGGCATTTTCTTCACATTTTCTCAAAATAACTTTAGCAAAAATCAACTAAAGGTATAAGAGCATAAATTAAATTATGTACCTCCATGTGAGCATTACAGATACCGCTTCATGAGGCACTTTTATAATGCCAACACAGAGGTATATTAATTTAATTTTTGTTTTTATATCCCTTAGTTTATTTTGGTAAAAGTTATTTTGAGAGAATGTGAAGAAAATGCCTTAAACTTGTATTAAGGGTAAAATGGTCTTTTCACTCAAAATTAGTTGAAATTGTGGGGAGTGAAAAGGGAGAGAATTTCATGGAGAATGCAATAAAAATGAGAGCATTATGGTAAGTGACTAAGGGACAAAGATGGAATTTCCAAGACAGTGTAAAGGCAAAATGGAAAAGTATGTTTGTAAAATAAGATATTAAGGGTTTAGTCTTATGAACCCCCTTATTTCTCCTCTTCCACCGCCACTTTCCTTCTCCATTTTCTCTCACCTTTTCACTCAATTTTCCAAGGATTTTTGAGGGCTTTTGAGTGGATTTTGACAAGGTTTTGGTTCTAGGCAATAAGAGGTAAGAATTCTTGCTCTATATATAAGATTTACTTGTGTAGAAGTTGAATTCTTATTAAGTTTATGCTTAGGGTTAAGGGGAAATTTGAGTCCAACAAGAGTAGAGAGCTTTACTGGAGACTACTCAAGTATAAGGTAAGTAAATCCAACTCAAGTTAAAGTTTCAGAAATCAATTGAGTAGAGATTTCTTTAAGCATGTATATGTTATGATTGTTGGGAAATTGAGATGAGATTGGTGATTATTTATGCTTGTTGATGGATATATTTGAGTATGAGAAGTGCTTTTGATTGTATGATGATAGATTGAAGTTTGGCTAAAATTGGAAGAGTTTAAGAAAGTTTTGGGAGTGTTTTGCCGTGATAGGGATTGTGATGATACAAGAGAGTTTTACTCTCATTTTGGATGGTTTAAGAAACAAATAGAATTGTAGTTAAAGTAGAGTTTGTATATACACATTTATTGTTTGATGAAATGCCTAAGAGAAGCATGAGTATGAGTCGAAACCTTAATTTTATGCAACATTGCATATTTGCATTTCATGAGTGCATTTAAGTAAGAAGTCTAAGCATGAGCCATCCATATGCATATATTTGTATATATTTAGTACTTAAGAAAGAATAAAGAATTTTAAGAATAAAACACTCTAAGAATAAAGAGAAAGAAGGAAAAAGCACAAGAAAAAAAAATTTAAAGAAAGAAAAAGTGTTGAAGAAGAGAAAAGAATAGGTTGTTGTGATGGGGAACCGTGAGTGCTAAGAAGAAATTCCCACATACATGCCATCTTAATTGAGTGGTATAAGAAGAAGAAGAATTGTACGACTCGTAAGAGTGTATGTGGATGAGGGTTGTACCAAGAAGAATTCCTACATGCACGCAACCTTAATTGAGTGGCCTAAGAAGAAAGAAAGAATTTGTACGGTCCGCAACAGTGCATGTAGATGAGGACTGTACTCACTCACACGGCCAAGGCTCCAAATCCATGCATCAACCGAGTCCGATCGGCAAAGAATAAGAATAAGAAAGAATAAGAATAAGAAATAATAAGAATAAGAAAAGAAAGAATAAGAAAGAATAAGAATAAGAAAAAGAAAAGAAGGAATAAGAAAGAACAAGAACAAGAAAGAAAAGAGAAGCTTAAGCAAGCAAGACAAGGAAGAAAAGAAAAGAAATAGAATAAGAAAGAAGAAAGAAGAAAGAAAAATACATTTTTATGCATTATTGCATATGCACATCATTCATGTATATTACCATGAATTCCATCATGGTTAGAAAGAATAGAAAAAATAGAAAGAAAGAACAAAGAGAAGGAAAGAACAACGAGAATTAGGAAGAAAGAAAGAAAGAATAGTAAGAATTAGGAAGAAAGAAAGAAAGAATAGTAAGAATTAGAAACAAAGAAAGAAAAGAGACAAAACTAGGAACGAAAGAAAGAAGAAGAGAGTTAAGTAAGGAAAGAACCAAAGAACGAGAAGAGATAAGCGATTTACTTATTGAGCATTTTTGTGCTCACCCCATTGTTTTTTCCATGTTTTGTAGGAAATAAGTGAGCAGCGGTCAGAAGGAAGTCGACAAGCAGAGAGAATTGGCATTACTGTCTACCATTGCTAAAGTTTTTGTACTTGTTATTTTGGTATATGTAAAGAATTATATTTTATAAGTAAAGAAAATTTGGGCCCAACTATTTTTCATATGCTAAGTTTGTATGTTTTTATTGTATATGTTCTAAAGTATACTAGTAGAAAGAAGTCATTACATTTTTGGTATTAGAGCCAAGATTTTGGGATTTGACAGTGTGCCACTCTCACTGCCACAACGTTCCGTAGCCAACCGTTGTAAGTTAAACTTTCTTTCCTAACTTAAAGTGTTGCATGAGTTGATTAAATGTGGTTGTTTTGTAGATGAGACGTAGAACCTAAGCAAGTAGTAAGAAAACAGTGAGTACGGGGGAAGCTTCTAACCCACCAGAACCTACTCCCCCTACCCTTGATGAAGCTAGAATTCGAGGGATTATATAGCAAGTCTTAGTAGAAAGACAGGGGAGAGTTGAACTAGAAAGAATTGAAACCCCTGTTCAAATACCACCTACTAGAGGGGAAAGAGAAAGGCCGGTACCTCAGACAGTACATAATCAGATTGAACCGATTTATGGGCTTCCAAGTCAACATCAACCGTCAAAATTTAAAGGTACAACAAACCCTTTAGCGGCAAAAGAATGGTTTAGGTTCGTTGAGCGTACGACGACACTGTTTCCTATGACGAACAGGGAGAAGATCTAGTATGCCAGTTTCTTGTTTTGGAGTGATGCCTGAATTTGGTAGGAATTGATGGAAGACACTCATGATGTTCCTGTGATGACTTGGGGCAAGTTTAGAAGATTGTTTGATGCTGAGTACAGAACAGTGGATCGGGTGCATGAGAAGATACAAGAGTTTATTAATTTGAAGCAAGGGTCAAGTACAGTGAAAGAGTATTCTTTGAGGTTTAATTCCCTTGCAGGTTTGCACCCAGAATAGTCAGTACCCTAGAATTGAGAAGAGATAAGTTTGTCCATGGGTTAAAGCCAGAGATAGCCTGGGATGTAATGACAGGAGCTGAGCCCCCTCAAACCTATAGTGATGCTTTAGAGCGGGCTTTAAGGGCAAAAAATTTTGTAAACAAGCTCACCCCAGCGGGACCAAGTGAACCCTTTCCCGCTCCGCAGAGAGAAAGATTTGAGAGTGCAAGAAATAGAGAAGTGAAGAATAAGAAGAAGTTTCAACCAAAGAAGAACAGAAAAGATTGGTAGAATAAACGGCCGAGAACAGTGGAGTTTCCCCCATGTCCTAAATATAGGAAGACTCATCTAGGAGAGTGTTTGAAAGAGTTAGGCCGTAATGTATGTTATTGATACCGACAGCCAGGGCATCTGATGAAAGATTGCAAAGCTCCTCTTCCATTTGCAGAACAGAATTTCAGAGGCACTAATGCCAGGGTGTTTACAGTAGCACAAGGTGAAGCAGAGGTCAGTCCATCCGTTGTTATTGGTCAGTTATTATTTCATGCAGTTCCTCTTTATATTTTAATTGATTCTGGAGCCACTCATTCATTTATATCTTATGGGATGATAAAAAGATTAGGTTTGAAACCTACTAGAGAGAGTCGACCCATTAAGATAGAGTTACCTGATGGGGTTAGTGTTGTTACCCATGAGATGTTGTCAGGAGAGTCCGTGGTGATCCATGGTCGGGAGTTAGCAGTTGATTTAATAGTGTTTGATATGCCTGACTTTGATGTGATTTTGGGTATGGATTTCCTAGGGAGGTATGGAGTAGAAATTGATTGTCGGAAGAAGAAAGCGAGATTTAATCTTGATAGTAGAGATAAGTTTAGTTTCGAAGAGGGCCATCAATTGAGTATGTTGATTAGTAGCATGAAGGCTAGAAAGATGCTAAGAAAATGGTGTTCTGGGTATATAGCCCATGTGGTACAAAGTAGAGATGTCCTACAACCAAAATTGCAGAGTGTGCCAGTAGTCTGAGAATTTCCAGATGTATTTTTGAAAGACTTACTGAGTTTGCCTCCGGAAAGAGAAGTTGAGTTTAGTATTGAACTGGCACCAGGAACAGCACCGATATCTAAAGCCCCTTACCGAGTGGCCCTAGCCGAGCTTCAGGAATTGAAGAAGCAACTCCAAGACCTCCTAGATAAAGATTTTATCCAACCAAGTCATTCTCCCTAGGGAGCTCCAATCTTGTTTGTAAAGAAGAAAGATGGGTCATTACGGATGTGTATTGATTACAGAGAATTGAATAAAGTGACAGTGAAGAATAAATACCCGCTACCTCGGATAGATGATCTTTTTGATCAGTTAAAGGGTGTAGTAGTATTTTCCAAGATTGATTTGAGGTCAGGTTATCATCAGGTAAAAGTGGCAGAACAAGATGTAGCTAAGACTGCCTTCCAGACAAGATATGGGCATTATGAATTTGTGGTGATGTCTGTTGGGTTAACTAATGCCCTAGCAGTCTTTATGGACTTAATGAACCGGGTGTTCCATGATTGTCTTGATCAGTTTATAGTGGTATTTATTGATGACATCTTGGTTTATTCGAAGTCGAGAGAAGAGCATGAAGAACACTTAAAATTTGTGCTACAACAATTGAGAGAAAAGAAGTTGTATGCCAAGTTTTCTAAATGTGAGTTCTGGCTTGATCAGGTGATATTTCTGGGCCATACTGTTTCTAGCGAGGGGATTTCAGTGGATCCTAGTAAAGTAAAGGCAATCCTAGATTGGCAAAGGCCGAAGACAGTAAAAGAAGTGAGGAGTTTCTTGGGACTAGCTAGTTACTACCGCCGGTTTGTGGCAGGGTTTGCCTAGTTAGCTAAGCCATTGACAGCTCTTACCAAACAGAGAGTTCCTTTTATATGGTTAGTTGCCTATGAAGAGAGTTTTCAAAAGTTGAAGAAAAGATTAACAACAGCTCCCGTATTAGTGTTACCACAGGAGAGTGTAGATTATGACATTTATACAGACGCCTCACTACAGGGACTTGGTGCCGTATTGATGCAGTTAGGTAGGGTTATAGCTTATGCTTCTCATCAATTGAAAGAGTACGAAACAAGATACCCTACACATGATTTAGAATTGGCAGCAGTAGTCTTTGCCTTGAAGATTTGGAGACATTACCTTTATGGTGCCAAGAGTAAAATCTACACCGACCATAAGAGTTTAAAGTATTTCTTTACTCAGAAGGAGTTGAATATGAGAAAGAGAAGATGGTTAGAGCTGGTTAAAGATTATAAGTGTGAGATTAAGTATCAACCGGGGAAAGCTAATGTAGTATCCGATGCTTTGAGCAGAAAAGCTTATTTGTCCCAACTCACAAGACGGAAAGAGTTAATAGAAGAGTTATGTAAAGAGTAGATTGAGGTCATACCAGGAAGGATTGCCAGGTTAGAGGTTCAGTCTACCTTACTGAAAGAAATTAAAGAAAAGCAACTAGCCGATGAGTGGTGTCAAAAAATAGTTCAGCAGGTGCATGAGGGTAAGACATCAGAGTTTTAGTTGTTGGATAATGTCCTCTGTTTTAGGAGTCGATTGTGTATTGCTCAGGATGATGAGTTGAGAAAGAGAATCCTTATAGAGGCTCATGACACACCGTACACTGCTCATCTTGGAGCAACCAAGATGTATCAAGATTTAAAGAAAGGCTATTGGTGGCCAGGTATGAAGAAAGATACTGCAGAGTTTGTAGCTAAATGCCTGATTTGTCAGCAAGTGAAAGCAGAAAACTAGAGGCCATCAGGGTTGCTTCCGCCACTTAGTATTCTTGGATGGAAATGGGAGAGTATCTCGATGGATTTTATTACAGGTCTCCCTAGAGTGCAGAAAGTATACAATGCTATATAGGTGATTGTAGACAGGTTGACTGAATCAGCCCATTTTCTTCCAGTAAAAGAGAGTACCACTTCAGATCAATTGGCCCAGATGTATATTAAAGAGATAGTAAGACTTCATGGTGTACCCAAGACAATAGTATCAGACAGAGATTTCAGATTTGTCTCAGCTTTCTGGATGAGTTTACAAAGGAACTTGGGTACAGGTTGGCTATTAGTACCATCCTCAGACAGATGGCCAGACAGAGAGAACAAATCAAGTGCTTAAAGACATGTTGAGAGCATGTTGTATGGATTATAAAGTATCCTGGTATGAGATGTTACCCTTGGTGGAGTTTGCTTATAATAATAGCTACCAGTCTACAATTAAGATGGCTCCTTACAAGGCTTTTTATGGTAGATAGTGTAGATCTCCACTGCATTGGGATGACATGGGCGAGAAAGATGAGTTAAATAGCTCTTGGGCCAGAAATGACTCAGAAAATGATAGAATATGTGAAACTGATCAGAAGCAGAATGAAACAAGCCCAAGATAGGTAGAAAAACTATGCTGATTGAAAAAGAAAAGAAGTTGAGGTTGAAGCGGGTGACAAATTTTTTCTGAAATTTCCCCCTACAAACGGGTGATGCGTTTCGGTAATAAAGGAAAGTTAGCACCGAGATTGATTGGTCCATTTGAGGTGTTACAGCGAGTAGGAAAGGTAGCCTATAGATTAGCACTACCACCCAGTATGGACAAAGTTCACAATATATCTCATGTCTTGATGCTTCGAAGGTATATAAGTGATCCCTCCCATATTCTGAGCATAGAGGATGTAGACTTCGAAGAGAATCTTGTGTATGAGGAGTATCTAGTGCAGATTTTGGACAGAAAGATTAAAGAGCTCCAGAACAAGAGTATCCCTTTACTGAAAGTCCTTTGGAGAAATCATAAAGTTGAAGAAGCTACATGGGAGGTGGAGCAGGATATGCAGAACCGTTACCCGGAGTTGTTTGTTTGAATTTCGGGGACGAAATTCTTATAAGAGGGGGAGAATTGTAACGCCCACATGGAGTTATGTAATTTAATTTCTGTTTTTATAGCCCTTAGTTGATTTTGGTTAAAGTTATTTTGAGAGAATGTGAAGAAAATGCCTTAAACTTGTATTAATGGTAAAATGGTCTTTTCACTCAAAATTAGTTGAAATTGTGGGGAATGAGAAGAGATAGAATTTCATGGAGAATGCAATAAAATGAGGGCATTATGGTAAGTAACTAAGGGACAAATATGGAATTTCTAAGAAAGTGTAAGGGCAAAATGGGAAAGTATGTTTGTAAAATAAGATATTAAGGGTTTAGTCTTACAAACCCGCTTATTTCTCTTCTTCCACCGCCACTTTCCTTCTCCATTTTCTCTCACCTTTTCACTCAATTTTCCAAGGATTTTTGAGGGCTTTTGAGTGGATTTTGACAAGGTTTTGGTTCTAGGCAACAAGAGGTAAGAATTCTTGCTCTATATATAAGATTTACTTGCTTAGAAGTTGAATTCTTATTAAGTTTATGCTTAGGGTTAAGGGGAAATTTGAGTCCAACAAGAGTAGAGAGCTTTACTAGAGACTACTCAAGTATAAGGTAAGTAAATCCAACTCAAGTTAAAGTTTAAGAAATCAATTGAGTAGAGATTTCTTTAAGCATGTATATGTTATGATTGTTGGGAATTTGAGATGAGATTGGTGATTATTTATGCTTGTTGTTGGATATATTTTAGTATGAGAAGTGTTTTTGATTGTATGATGATAGATTGAAGTTTGGTTGAAATTGGAAGAGTTTAAGAAAGTTTTGGGAGTGTTTTGCCGTGATAGGGATTGTGATGATACAAGAGAGTTTTACTCTCATTTTGGATGGTTTAAGAAACAAATAGAATTATAGTTAAATAAGAGCTTGTATATGCACATTTATTATTTGATGAAAGGCCTAAGAGAAGCATAAGTATGAGCAGAAACCTTAATTTTATGCAACATTACATATTTGCATTTCATGAGTGCATTTAAGTAAGAAGTCTAAGCATGAGCTATCCACATGCATATATTTGTATATATGTAGTACTTAAGAAAGAATAAAGAATTTTAAGAATAAAACACTCTAAGAATAAAGAGACAGAAGGAAAAAGCACAAAAAAAAAAATTAAAGAAAGAAAAAGTGTTGAAGAAGAGAAAAGAATAGGTTGTTGTGATGGGGAAACATGAGTGCTAAGAAGAAATTCCCACATACACGCCACCTTAATTGAGTGGTATAAGAAGAAGAAGAATTGTACGACCCGTAAGAGTGTATGTGGATGAGGGTTGTACAAAAAAGAATTCCTACATGCATGCCACCTTAATTGAGTGGCCTAAGAAGGAAGAAAGAATTTGTACGGTCCGCAAGAGTGCATGTAGATGAGGACTGTACTCACTCACACGGCCAAGGTTCCGAATCCATGCATCAACCGATTCTGATCGGCAAGAATAAGAATAAGAAAGAATAAGAATAAGAAAAGAAAGAATATGAAAGAATAAGAATAAGAAAAGAAGGAATAAGAAAGAACAAGAACAAGAAAGAAAAGAGAAGCTTGATCAAGCAAGACAAGAAAGAAAAGAAAGAAAAGAAAAGAATAGAAAGAAAAGAAATAGAATAAGGAAAAGAAAGAAGAAAGAAAAATGCATTTTTATGCGTTATTGCATATGGATATCATTCATGTATATTACCATGAATTCCATCATGGTTAGAAAGAATAGAAAAAATAGAGAAAATAGAAAGAAAGAACTGAGAGAAGGAAAGAACAGCTAGAATTAGGAAGAAGGAAAGAAAAAACAATAAGAATTAGAAACAGAGAAAGAAAAGAGAAAGAACTAGGAATGAAAGAAAGAAGAAGAGAATTAAGTAAGGAAAGAACTAAAGAAGGAGAAGAGATAAGGGATTTACTTACTGAGCATTTTTGTGCTCAGCCCGTTGTTTTTTTCATGTTTTGCAGGAAATAAGTGAGCAGCGGTCGGAAGGAAGTCGACAAGCGGAGAGAATTGGCATTACTGTCCACCGTTGCTAAAGTTTTTGTACTTGTTATTTTGGTGTATGTAAAGAATTATATTTTATAAGTAAAGAAAATTTGGGCCCAACTATGCTAAGTATGTATGTTTTTAATGCATATGTTCCAAAGTATACGAGTGGAAAGAAGTCATTACAACTTTAATGAAGAAGAGACCAAAGGAAGCATATGAATTATTGGATGAGATGGCTTCAAAAAGTAACCAGTGGCAGTCTAACAGAGGGCCACAAAGGAAGGCTGCTGGATTATATGGAGTAGATTTAATCACAACAATTTATGTTGAATTGGAAGCATTGAACAAAAAGATTGATAATATCAGTGCTCTAGTCATGCAAGTGAAGAGCATGAGTTGTGATCTATGTGGAGGAGATCATCCTAGCAATGAATGTCAGGTAGGTAATCCATTTTCTAATTTTGCTGAAAGTGCTAATTATGTTGGTAATTTTCACAGGCAACAACAGAATAATCCCTACTCTAGTACTTACAACCTTGGTTGGCGAAATCACCCGAATTTTTCATGGAGCAATCAAAATGAAGTAAAACCGCCACCTCCAAGTTTTTCTCAAGAAAAGAAGCCCAGTTTGGAGGAACTAGTGACGAAGTTTGTAAGCTCCACTGAAATAAGATTTCAAAATCAAGAAGCTTCGATTAGAAATTTGGAGACTCAGATAGGACGGTTGGCAAATTTGATATAAGGGAGAGCTCAAGGAACATTGCCTAGTGACACTGAGAAGAATCCTAAGGAGCATGTGAAGGAAATTACACTAAAAAGTAACAAGCAAATTGGGCATAAAGAGAAAGAGAAAAAGGAAGCACCTAAAGTGCATCTAGACAGTATTGCCAAAAAGTTGCTTGAACCTAAGAAGATTGAGATTCAACCTCCTTTCCCTCTTGCGTTGAAGAAGCAGAAAGTTGATCTAACTGAGGGCAAAATAGTGAATTCATTTGAAACAGTATGAATCAACTATCCATAAAAGGGTATTAGGGGTAAAATAGTCATTTTGTCTATGGATAAGCATTGCAAAAGTCAAGGATGAGTAGGCTTAATTGCATTTAATGGCATTAATTATGTAATAATTATGATTAATGTCAAATGACCAAAATGCCCTTATATGAAGAATTAAGGACTTATGAGTTATACAATTAAAATAATTGAGCCAAGAGCATAATTTTGGAAAATTAATGAAATAGTTTCCTATAAATGAGAGGAAAATTCACTCAAGCCAAGAGGAGACATCATTACTTCAACCTTTCTTCAATTTTCTCTCAAATCCTCCAATAAACAAGCTTTCTCTCTCTAAGTTTCAAAGGAGTTTTGCATAATTTTTTCAAGGAGAACAAGATAGGAGCCTTGGATCTTCAAATTGAAGGGTTTAAGGTCAGGATTAAAAACCCTAGTTTTGATGTGATTTGAAGATTTGAGGTAGATGTTGAGTTATAATGTTATATATGTAGGATTAAGGTGTAAAAGAAGATAAAGGCAAAGGATTTGGTAGGGGAATCCTTTAAAAAGGTAAGGAAGAACCTCCCATGACTTTAGGGATTATGCTAAGGTTTGTAAATTTTAATGAAACCTTAAATTAAGGCTTTAAGACATAGAATTAGTTGATGGCAAGTGTCATTTAACTCATTAATTTTATTTGTTGCCTTGAATTCATTATACATGAAGTTATTTCCATTTATGTTTTATGAGTTGTTTTGTTTAATTGAAGAAAATGAAGTATTGATGTTGATTGTGGCAAAAGTTGTAGTATTGGAGGCCACATGGTGTTGAATGGTTGCTATTAGAATGTTGATGTGTTGTTTGCATTAACTTACAATGTTAGAGCAATGATGGATTATTATGGGAATGAGGTTATGTTAAACATGCTTCAGTATTTGGACCATAACTTAAGTTACAAAAACCTAAATGAGGTGATTCTTGAAGCACTGGAAAGTAAAGACATAGCCCTATAACTTTTATGTTTAGGCCATGAGCCAATTTGTTTAGGAAATGGATGGAAAGTGGCCTGAAGATTAAGCTTCTAGTTATTAAAGTTTAAGATTTAACATAATTAATTCTTATGATTATATATTGATGTGATTAAGCCATGTACTAATGTTTACCCATTAGTTAGATGATCTTTGAAAGATATACATGGTCATGATGTGAAAGCATGATTAATGTTATGAAACGGCATGAAGATGGAATGTAATACATGTTTTAGGATGATGAATGTGAGCAAGAGGTATTGTAAATGGATTGATAATCCATAGATGAATCCAAAGTATTAAGCTCACTAAAACATGTATTAACATGCCATAAGATGTTAGAGATGCATATAGACATGATGGAAAACGTGTAAGCATATCCTCGTATACAAGTTGAGGAAAGATGAATATATGCTTTAGATGCTAAATAATGCGTAAGCACGCCTCCCGATAATATGAGCTTTAGATGAATTTGAGGCTAGATGATATCAAGTGCTTAAGATGCTAAGAAAAGTTCGATCGGCTAGATGTTAAATGATTCATATGCATTTAGTTGCATTACATGAGTTATGATGTTATTTACATCATGAGATGATTTATACTCATGTTAGATGATATTTAGATGTTATATCATGATATGTGATGTGTGTGTACTATGTTTACATACTTAGTTGTATGTGTACACATTGATGTTTATATAGCCATGGGATAAAATGATGAAAAGCATATGAATTTGTAAGAAAAGGAAGCATACCTAGATGTAAAAGATAAGTGGTGTGTTAATAAATATGTCGAAATGAAGGTCAAATGGCACATTTAGAATGAAATGGATCATTCCTTACTGAGCAATTAGCACTCACCCTTTCATTGTTGATTGCTTTGCAGGTAGACCATAAGCGAAGGATGTTAGAGACAGTGGGGCTACACGTGAGGGGAGATGATTTATTGTCATCTTGATGTCTTTATCTTGATGTAAATAATGTAAATGATAAATGTTTGTGAAACACATTTGGAAGATTCTACCTTATAAATATGTTTTGATTGTGTAATTTACAAATAAATTCTTAAAGTTTTTGAAATTGTAAGTTTGGATCCTGTATGACATCTTATATTAATGTTTTGGATAATATTATTATTATTATTATCCTTACACAGGTTTTTCTAAATACAACTCGTTCTCTAGACATATATCCCTTGGATTCTCATTGAGGGTTATTCAGAGGATACCTGACTGGAAAAGGGTTTTACAAGCCAATAAGTTCGAGAAAAGAAGAACCAATGAAGGAGAAGATGCCAAGGACAAGGAAGGAAAATTTGTCATTCCCTGAAATACCACCAGAGTTGTCACACCACACTCCTCTAGTTCCTTTCCCTCAAAGATTAAGGAAGCAAAATCAAGATAAGCAGTTTATTAAATTTCTTGATGTTTTCAGAAAACTGCATATTAACATTTCTTTTGCAAATGCATTGCAGCAGATGTTGAGTTATACTAAGTTCCTGAAGGAAATTCATTCAAACAAGAGGAAGCTAGAAGAAGAAGAAACGATGATGCTTACAGAGGAATGCAACGCCATTTTGCAGAAGAAGTTACCACCAAAGCTCAAAGATCCAGAGATTTTCACTATCCCTTATGGCTTGGAAAAAAGATTCAAAATGCCAACTATACAATCCCTAAAATACCCTTCTCCCGTAACAACGTGAGAAACCCCTGATGAACAAATTTACTTCCTCGCAAGTGCATGAATCGCTATCACAATATAGTGTGCAAAAGCAAGGGTCAATCCCATAGAGATTTGTAAGCAATTTACTAATCCTAATAACTATGCTTCAATTAAAACTAATACATAGAATTAATAATAAAGAATTAAAAAGAATCACTTGAAATGCAGCAACTGATTAAAACTAAAAATAAACAACTATAAAATTATCTAAAACCCAATTGAACAAAACCTAGGCCTCCAATTTCACCATAACTATCTAGTTGTATGTCAACCATCTGTCTAGTGTTTATCAATTCACCCTCTAAGGTTTGCACTCACTAAATCAATGTATTATTGTAAGGCTTCGGGATTAACCTAGTACCTTTAACACAAGACTAGCTAGGGTGTATAGTGTAGCATATGAATTAAAAACCCATTAAATGCAAGAATACTTGAAATCAAGAATAAATGTGCATCTATCAGGGTGTATGCACAAACACTAAGTGTTGTCACATAATAATGAAAATTAAAGATTAAATTAATAACATGAATAAATCAAGACTTCCATTAAATTGATAACAATGACATACGTTTAATATAGAGCCTTGAAATTAGGCTACACTGGATCCCTAGAGAATAATTTAGTTACACATTGACGTAAAGAAAGCAAACCTCAATTCCCCCAAAAGCATGAATAATCCAAAACCCTAGGGAGAATCTCCTTCTTCTTCTTGCTACAAAGTGTCTCTCAATTTAGGTTAGAAAAAGAATCCCTAAAATAAATTACAATGTCTTATTTATACTTTTCCTTTGCTAGGGCTGTTTTTGGGAAAGTACAAGTCCAAGTCAGAGTAGGAAAAAGTAAGAATTTTCTTTTCTTTGTGATCCACACTACAGCGTGACTTTATGGCGCCGCAGCGCCGAATTCTCCTGCAAACCTTAAAACTCTTTTGCACCACGGCGCATAAAAACTCTGCCATGGTGCCATCCAGTTGTTTTGCATTTTTCTTCCTCTTAATGATCTAGTTTCTCTTTCTTAGCACGTCCAAGGCCTCTAACCATCGTTCGAGCATAAAATCATCCCTTTTTCTGCCTAAAAATATGAAACTCATATACATACCCGTGATTCTTGAAAATATAAATATATAAAGAAATTTGCATAAAAATAATCCTTAAAGTCATGAATTTCATACAATCTACCCATAAAATGATAGAATATAAATACCATTTCACCACTTATCACAATCCCCAACCAGCGTTTGACGGTTGATAGAGGTATGCACAATATATTCTGGTTGGTTACTAGAGCTTGCTCAATGGTGTACAATCTATCACTTTATACTTCTATACCAGTCAACAAAATTATCACCATTCCATTTCTCCCAGTTCGATGATTTGTTGCAGTGATGATGAGATCATATTGATCAATTTTTAAGTGAATCTACAAGTGCAGAGTAAGTAACCGTTATTACAATGTTTATTATTATTATTTAATAAGGCCTTTTATTAAATAATCGCTCCTACTATTTTTCTCAAGCCAATAGCCCTCACTATTAACTCACGCTTTCCTAGTAGACTGAGATCCCATCTAGCCCATTTCAAAACCTTTGCTTTGGCAAACAAGCCAAAATGGGTTTATTAGGTAGGCCAACAAACTTAATCCACACTAGTTGATAGCTCCCACTACCAACCTCAAATGTGAAGCAAGCCAACAAGTCAATCACACAATCCAATGGCCTAGCCACCGTCCTCAAGTGTGATTCTCAATATCAGTAGAGTGGACACTACATGTCATCACGTACACTCAACAAGTGTATTCTCTACTATGTCTATGACGTGCTTATCAACCTTGACTTTGGTGGACAAGCAAAACACATCGTTTTAAGTCGACCCATCACGATTAAGGAAAACTCCAATGAAATTTAACCTCCCACCGGTAGAAGTGTACCATTTGCTTTGGCAAACAAGGTTCCAATGCACAGTGGTTTGATTAAACCCATGGTGATTGATGCGACTAAATCAACCCTAGCAAGTGCACTAGTTGTGTTCAAGTAATAAAGTGATGAGTTTTAGTATCGTCCCACAAAGATCAAAGAAAATATTTATAATTACGTAAAACTACCTACACGTTATTTGAGAAAACGAAATCTTAGAGTGTAAAAGTAATAGATTAAAAATAACTAAATTAAACAAATAAATAATGTGAAGAACTTTACAATATTAATGAAGTTAGGGTACAAATTTCCCCCTAATTATGCTTGACAACTACTCTTAATAACCATTTGTGCTATGAATTGGTAGGATTCTTCTAAGGCCAATCATCCTTATTGGGCATAATACTCAACTTAATACAAATCCCTATTCGGTTACTCTGAAATTAAGATAAAACCTAAAAACACATGTAGTAGTGTGAGTAAGGATCGTTCCCATNGCTTTTCATCATTTTATCCCATGGCTAGATAAACATCAATCTGTACACATACAAATAAGTATTGTAAACATAGTACACACACATCACATGTCATGACATAACATCTAAAATCATCTAACATGAGTATAAATCATCTCATGATGTAAATAACATCATAACTCATGTAATGCAACTAAATGCATATGAAACATTTAACGTCTAGCCGATCGGACCTTTCTTAGCATCTAAAGCACTTCATATCATCTAGCCTCAAATTTCATCTAGAGCTCATATCATTGGGAGGCGTGCTTACACGTTATTTAGCATCTAAAGCATATATTCATCTTTCCTCAACTGATATACGAGGATATGCTTACGCGTTTTCCATCATGTCTATATGCATCTCTATCATGTCTGTTTGCATTTCTAACATCTTATGGCATGTAAATACATATTTTGGTGAGCTTAATACTTTTGATTCATCTATGGATTATCAACCCATTTACATTACCTCTTGCTCACATACATCATCTTAAAACATGTATTACATTGCATCTTCATGCCATTTCATAACATTAATCATGCATTGACATCATGACCATGTATATCTTTCAAAGATCATCTAACTAATGGGTAAACATTAGTACATGGCATAATTACAATAATACATTAATAATCAATTCATAATCATAAGAATTGATTATGTTAAATCTTAAACTTTAATAACCAGTTTATGCTTCAGGCCATTTTCCATCCTCTTCTCAAACGAATTGGCTCTTGGCATAAACATAAAAGTTATAGGTCTGTGTCTTAGCTTTCTAATGCTTCAAGAATCATCTCATTTCGATTTTTATAACTCAAGTTATGGTCGAAATACTGAAGCAGGGTTAACAAAACCCCTAAGCCCACTAAATCCGAATTTTCATATTAACTATGCCACATCAATTCCTATTGACATTAACCAATAGGTTAACTTATGGATCAAATAAACCTCCCCTTAATAGTCTTTAACATCTTAAAGGAAGTGTAAAATCTCATTCCCATAATCATCCATTATTGCTATAACATTGTAAGCTAATGCAAACAACACATCAACACTTCTAATAGCAACCATTCAACACCATGTGGCCTCCATTACTACAATTTTTGCCACAATCAGTATCCACACTTCATTTTCTTCAATCAAACATCACAACTCATAAAACATAAATAGCAATAACTTCATGTATAATGAATTCAAGGCAATAAGTAGAATAAATGAGTTCAACTACACTTGCCATCAACTAATTCTATGCCTTAAAGCTTTAATTTAAGGTTTCATAAAAATCTACAAACCCTAGCATAAACCCTAAAGTCATGGGAGGTTCTTCCTTACCTTTTTAAAGACTTCCTCCAACAAATCCTTTGCCTTTGACTTCTTTTACACCTTAATCCTACATATATAACATTATACCTCAACATCTACCTCAAATCTTCAAATCACATCAAAACTAAAGTTTTTAATCCTTACCTTAAACCCTTCAAATTGAAGATCCAAGGCTCCTATCTTGTTCTCCTTGAAAAATTATGCAAAACTCCTTGAAAACCTAGAGAAAGAAAGCTTGTTTCATGGAAGATTTGAGAGAAAATGGAAGAAATGTTGAAGAAAGGCTCTCTCCTTTGGCTTGAACGAATTTCATCTCATTTATAGGAAAATATTTCATTTATTTTCCAAAATTATGCAATTGGCCCAATTATTTTAATTGTATAACTCATAAGTCCTTAATTCTTCATATAAGGGCATTTTGGTCATTTCACACTAGACATAATTATTACTTAATTAATGCCATTAAATGCAATGAAGCCTACTCATCCTTGACTTTTTCAATGCTTATCCATAGGCAAAATAACCATTTTGCCCCTAAGCCTCTCTATGGATAATTGATTCATACCGTTCCAAATGAATTGACTATTTTGCCCTTAGTTAGATTTTATGCTTTTTAACATAAAATTAACATTTAAAGGACTATTTTGAGTTACGAACATACCTTTGACATCTTGGGTATTACATGGAGCCATTGAAAAGATTGATGTTGTTGCTGCTACTGTTAGTAAAACTCCTACTCCAATGGTTGATCCTGCAGTTGATCAACAACACATTGATGAAGAAGTTCCAGTTGATGCTACCACCCTTGCTACACCTCCTTCAACTATTGACATTGCTGCAACAAAGTTAGATCAGCCACAAGTGTCTACCCCCTCCAAAAGACAAACCAAAACAACTACTAGAAGGAAATTTCCCACCAGAAGATCAAGCAAACACAAGGGTTGAGAAACCATGAATAAAGAAGGGAAGTGAAGCTGAATCTTTTCAATCTGGTTGATGCAGTGTGAACCTTTGATGTGATCACTCTAAGCAGAAGTGGTCACACTGAACTGAATTTCTTTTCTAGATTTTTTGTTGAACTTTTATAATTTACTTGTTGGTACTAATACAGCTTATGACTTGTGCAGTATTTTTTTTTTTTTTAGTTTTTATATTTTTGAAACTGCATGTTTGATATTGATTGTCATTGTTGATGTTGTTCTTTCATGTGCAGAGAACAATTTTTTTTTTTTTTTTTGTGTGTTTGTTGAAATTTACTAACCCTTTTTTTGCTGCTTAGTGATAATCATTTGAATGTGACTTGGTTTAGTTACTCAGGGGGAATATACTAATAGAGGAGGAGCAATTTTTGTTCAAATGTTTTTGACCATGCAAAATTGTCTTTTTGATTTAACTAATGCTAATTATGTTTTGCATATTGTCTTTGTCTCATTCACATCTCTATGACTTGTTGATTATACCTCTAATGAGATATTTTTTTGTGCTATTTTTTTTACTGTCTCTTGTCTCTTGTTGATTTTTGATATTTTGAGACAGGTTTGTGAATGAAAATATCGTGCTTTGTTCATAAGTTTGACAAAGCGGAAGATTGTAAGTTATTTGTCAATTTATGATTCTAGTGTGGTAACACTAGTCATGGTATGAACACTTCACTTTGAATATTACACAATCATTTCAATTTAAATTTCCAATGTGGCGACTCTCTATCAAAGTGACCACTTTCAATTAAATCTATTTTCCATTATATCATGGGAGCACTTTAGAGTCTGAGTGGTCACACGCATCTGGTAGATATTTTGTATAACATATATTGCATTTCAATATTTCATTGAATTGTTTTTTATTCTCTTTTGAGATATTGTTTGTGGTTCATGACACTTGTCATTTATTCGTGCAGTGTGCTTGAAAGTTTGTTTGCAATTGTCGATGGTCCCAACAAAGGTTGGAATAAACTTTTTTATAAAGGTAAAACCATAGAGCATCTTGTTGACCACCTATCCTCTTGCATTGGCCGTATATTTTCTATATATTCTCTTCTCCAATGCAATTTCATTTTAGGCTTGATAATTCTCTTGAAAGTACTTTGCATGTTCTAAAAGGTTTCGTTTGTTTTACATCAGGTTTCATATGCATAGGTGCTTACAAATACCTTCCTCAAATACTTTGATTTTGTCTTTGCTTCTACGTTGGTTATGTAGCTGTTGCTTGAAGCATTTTTGAGCTGATTCAACTAGCGTGCATCTTCAGTGATTGATCCTTGAGAGGTCCTCAAGGTTGACCAGTTGGTCTCGAGAACGTGGAGCTTATTGTGGTAGTTTGTAGTTTGACCAAAGGGTGGAGTTTAAAGCGTTGCAACAGTAGGGAGTGTTCTTGCAACTGATGCTTAATTTTTGCTTTGTAATTGAACTATAAATGTTTACCATAGTAGATTGGCTTCATCTGGACTTGGTCCCATGGAAGTAAGCATTTTGCCGAACCATGTAAAATTCCCTGGCGTGTTTTATTTTGTTTCATGAATGTCCGGTTTGTAATGGTGATGAATGAACACTAAAATCAACTTAGCAACCCATTTCGCTTAGGTTTAATCCACTTGGTAAGTGATTGAAACTGTCAATCATTAACCATGATTGTCTTGTTGTTCACATTTTAAGTTAATAATGCATGGATCATATGTTACATAGCCCAGCTTTCTTTCTCATACTTAAATTAATTTAATTCTACAATGAAAGCTACACTCCTTTCATGTTTATCCGTAATTGTCACTATAGACATCTGTTTGATTGCAAAAATTGAAACTATCTCCATTCTTAACTAACAACAATACACATGAATCGTAAAAGATTAAATCTTGAAACAATAGCAAGATTAAACAAAAGCCATCCATATGTGACACAAAGAAGAGATTTCACTAAGACATCGACATAATTAAACAGAAGCAAAAACTGAAAATTGCAACAAGTAAATCCAACATTTTTAAATTATTAATGCCCTAGAACTTGATATATCATTCGCAATCTCAATTATTAGAGGGGCTACGGACTGGGCTTCATTGAGTTATTCAAAAGCATGGTAGCATTTGACGAGGGGGGATGAGTTCAACAGAGTCACTAGAATGTATTCCATCCTAAAATGTTTTATGCATCGACAGAGAATATCATCCAATTCTTTCTTGAGCTCATCAGGTTAGTGCTTTCTAGTTTTGTACAATGTCTCCAGACCAGTTGGAGAAGCTGGTAGAGAATTTTGATCCATTGGGCTATCAATAGAAGAAGAAAAATGATAAAAGGAAAATTGTTTGATCCATGCAACTTTACGCTGCATTATAAGGATGCAAATATTGATTGTAGGAGTTGTGCATGTTGAGTTTTTTTTTTATCCTTACCCATGAAAAGATTGGAGATTGGACAATTGGACATTGATTGAAGGATTTGTTGAACTTTTCTTGGAATATGAATTGGCATGCTGAAGGAAATTAAAGCAGACGCGTGAAGGAGAAAAATAAATGCCTACGTGACAATAAATGACCAAGTGACGTGGTTGAAGCTTTTGTGTATTGTGTTCTTTTGTTTAGTATTAATATTGGATGGGGCTTCATTTTTTTAAACCTTAAATGTAATACTTTTGCCCATTAATTGGTAGGAATTTATATATAATATTGAATATTTTGTCAAACTTATATTGTGTGTATACACCACTATATCAAGCTTATGCCTTTTACATTTTAATTTCATGTGTGTGCATAGTGGATGCGTGCTTGCACACGTATGTCAGACATATTCATGTTAGATTTTATTTTTCATTCTACTTCGAGTATGTGCACACTTTATTTTTGCACGAATATCGCATGTCTAAATCACTTATGTGCAAGCTTGTAACACTTGCTCTCTACTACTAGTTTTATAATACATACTATGTAAATTATAGATATACATAGCGTATGAAAGATAGTGGGCTCAAATTTTTCTTTACTCATAAAATATAATTCTTTACAAATACAAAATACTATGTATTAAAAACTTTCTAATTAACACAAAATATCATAGCTGGTGGACAGTGGTGCCAATACTCTCTGCTCCTCGACGTCCATCCGACCGCTACTCCTAATTCCGACAAAACAAAGAAGAACAACGGGATGAGCACAACAATGCTCAGTAAGTAAATCCTCTACTACTTGTCCCCACAACTCACTCTTTGGTTCTTTCCTTACTTTACCGTTCTTCTATTTCTAATTCTCACGGTTTTTCTCTTTCTTTCTAATACTTTTATTCTCCTTTAACTCTGTTCTGCTCTTTTTATTCTTTCTTTCTCTCTGTTATTATTCTCTGTTCTTACTCACCATGAAGGAAAATCATGGTTCTCTCTCTTATTCTCGTCATACTCACCATGAAGAAAAATCATGGTTCTCTCTTATTCTCGTCATACTCTCACTAACCATGGAAGAAATCATGGTGCATGCATGTATGAGATGTACATGCAATTAATGCAAAAGAACTGCATGTTTCTTTCTTCTACTCTCTAATCTTACTAACTCAAACTCTCTCATGCTTCCTCATACTCTCTCTTTCTATTTCATTCTTTCTCAAGCTTTCTCAAGCTTTCTCATTCTTTAATTCTCTCTATTATCTCTTTCTCATTTCTCATAATTCTTTTCTACTGACTCTCTCTTTAAATGTCACGGCCCCATCTTACCCGAGGCACAGCCGGGACTTCTCCCACTCTACGTGACTTCTACGGATTCTCTTTCTGGCTTTTTTTCTCATAATTCTTTGCTGTTAACTTCTTGTTGTAGGTCACGGCCTCATCTTACCGGAGGCACGGCTGGGTAATCATCCCACTCTTCGTAACCCTACTCATTGTCTCTCTTTATTCTTTCTCATGTTTGCTCATTCTTCCTCACTTGCATGTCACGACCTCATCTTACCGGAGGCACGGCTGGGTACTCATCCCACTCTTCGTGACTTCTACTCACTCTCTACCGATCGAACTCGGTCATGCATGGATTCAGAACCCTTGGCCACGTGAGTGTATTCTCTCACTCTGAATGTCACGNCCGCTCTATGTGACTTCTACTGATTCTCTTTCTGTCTCTCTTTCTCATAACTCTTTTCTGTTAACTTTCTGTTGTAGGTCACGGCCTCATCTTACCGGAGGCACGGCTGGGTACTCATCCCACTCTTCGTAACCCTACTCATTGTCTCTCTTTATTCTTTCTCATGTTTGCTCATTCTTCCTCACTTGCATGTCACGACCTCATCTTACCGGAGGCACGGCTGGGTACTCATCCCACTCTTCGTGACTTCTACTCACTCTCTACCGATCGAACTCGGTCATGCATGGATTCAGAACCCTTGGCCACGTGAGTGTATTCTCTCACTCTGAATGTCACGGCCCCATCTTATCGGAGGCACGGCTGGAACCTCATGTTCCACTCTTCGTGACAGTCACGGCCCCATCTAACCAGAGGCATGGCTGGGGATCACAAAGCACCCACTCTCGTGACTTTACTCATCACTCACGGGTTCCCCATCGCACAACCTACTCTATTTTCTTCTTTTGCTCTTAGAGAAGTTTATTCACAAAGATCTCTACTCTCGCTCAAACTAATACTCATCTCTTTCTCAAGCTAGTATTCATAGTATAGCTTAACTCTTAGAGTAGTCTATTCACAAAGTTCTCTACTCTTTCTCAAGCTATTACTCATAGTGTAGCTTATACTCAAAATTCTCTACTCTTTCTCAAGCTACTTCTCAAATGAACAACTAATGCATATGGATGGTTTATGCTCATTAATGTACTTATGAAATGCCAATATACAATGTAGCAAGAATTAAGGTTCACTATTATACTCATACTTCTCTTAGGCATTTCATCAAACAACTCATGTGCATACAAAAACTCTTCTCTAACTACAACTCTACTTCTCTTTTTAACCATCCAAAATGGGAGAAAACTCCCTTCTATGGACATGGTTCCTATCATATAAGAACACTCCCAAAATATCAACTCAATCTCCTCCAACTTCATCTCAAACTCATCACACATCAACACTTCCCATAAAGGAAATATATCAAACAAACATAACATGAATACTCTTCTCAACTCAATTTCTCAACAAGTAGACATATATCTCTACTCAATTTCTCAACAAGCATCATATATACATGCATAAAGAAATCTCTACTCAAGAATTTCTTAAACTTTAGCTTGAGTTGGATTTACTTACCTCATACTTGAGTAGTCTCCACTAAAGCTCTCTCCTCTTGTTGGACCTTAGCTTTTCCTTATTTCCTCTTCTTATTTAAGATCAATTATTTGTCAAATTCCAACTCAAAACTCTCAAAAATCCCTTGGAAGATTGAGTGAGGAATTGAGAGAAAATGAGGGATGAAGAGGCGGTGGAAATGGGTGAAATGAAGGGGTTTATTATACTTAACCCTTTTTAGCTTAAAATATATTCATTCATTCCCATATTGCCCTTGCTCTTTCTTGAAAATTCCATCCTTGACCTTTGATTCATTACACTCACACCCCCACTCTAACATATTCTCCATAAAATTCTCTTACGTTCTACTCCCCACTTTTCCTGCTAATTAGGGGTAAAATGGTCATTTTGCCCTTAGGAAAGAATTCTCTAGAAACTCAGCCAGCCCTTCGCCGCTGCAAAGAATGCTCTGTCGCCCTAGCGAAGAATTATAGAACCGACATTGCAAATTCAGAGCCGACGTTGCCGTGGCGAAGCTTCTTCCTCGCCCCGGCGAAGGCTGCAACTCCAAAATCCGCCAAGTCTTGATCAATTCCAGGGTAAACACTCAACCAAACCCAAAACATAAACTCAACCAAGGGCCAACCAAACAACATGAGCAATAAACAATCTCATTTAGGAGCAATTAGTAACCCTTTAGGCCATACCATAAACAATGGCTACGTATCTCAAGCAGGGCGTTACAAAGTTACTTTTTTTACTTAACAGCTAAGATATTTTTTATTATCTGTTGTGCTATCATGAGGACCACTTACAGGTGTCATAAAATCCTCAAGTGGTTCAGAGAAATAAGCTTTTTCCTATTTTGGTTGTGGTCTCAAAAGTTTGGTGGAATCTTTTCCACTTTTGGACCAACATATGTCAGCCCTTGTCTACTAACTTGGCAAGAATTGTTGAGCACAAAATTGGCCTATATCATCTTCATTCTTGCTCATTTGTTTAGCTAACGTTGTTATTCATATTGCTTGTGCTCTGAACTTTTCAAAGAGTGTTTTCCTTAACAAGTTCTACATATCTTTTGGTGCTAAACCTTCATCATCTTTCATCTTTGTTGAATGGCAGCTAGAACTTGGTTCCATTGTTGATACTGGAGCTTGGCTTCAGCGTGTAAAGCTTGGGGGAGCTCAAGCATTCTCCAAGAGTGTTGATGCATGTTTACTACAACATGCAAAAATAGTAAGTGCACTAGTCGCACAAAGTAATAAAGTGATGAGTGAGTATCTTTCCCACGAGGATTGTTTGCTAAGCACTACGTTTTCTACTGTTTTCAAGTTGGAGCAATCGAACTTGTTTGGATTAATGGGAGAAATTTAATCTAAAACTAAAACAAAATTTGCTAAATTAAAACTAAACTATGAAAGCAAGATTTAAAACAAGGATAAAATCAATTCAAACAAACGAATAGGGTTTTGACTTCATTCGGACTCTATGGGTTAAACCTAAGGATTATACTAATTCCATATTCACATGCATTGATTGGAAATCGAATTCTCTAAAGTGTAAAACATACCTTCTCAGGCTATGTTTCCTTACTCTTCCCTATTAAACTTCCGCACCCAACAAAATGAAGATTAATAGTTCAAGGCTCATTAAGCAGAAGGAATCTTAGATTGATTTCATTGATTCTCAAATCTATCTCTAGCATTCAATACTACAATGGTGATTACGCAAGAAGCTTAACACGATTCATTTCTCAATCTCATCATGTTTATCACATAAAAACAATAAATTCAGGATAATCACACAATCGAAGTAAAATCATATGAAAATAATAACAATCAATTACTTAACCCATGAAATTCCGAATTACATCAAAACCCTAACCCAAAATAGGTTAGTTCATAGCTAAATCAACATCACAAACAAAAGAAATGAAAAACCCAACGTTCAACAAAATGAAAATAAGAGAAAAGACAAGAGATCTCCCCAAATGACGAATCCACTGGTTTTAATCTCGAATCTTCACCATTTTCAATCAAAGTTCGCCCCAATTAAACCTAAGAAAATGAAAATAGCTGCTCTCCCTAAAAACGAACGAACCATTTTCAATCATGGCTAAGTTTTTCTTTTATACCTCACCCAAAAACGTAGGACTTTGCCTAAAAATGAAACTGTGCATTTTAAAATTCGCAGACTTCGCCACGGTGAAGAAAGATTCTCGCCGCGGCGACGAAGTGAAATAATACTCTCATGTGCATCTCTCTTCGCCGCGGTGAACCTTCATGTGGAATTCTAAATTTACAGAATTGCCCTCCGCTTGCCTTTTTGCTTGAATCTTCAATCTTCAAAGCTTTCCTATGGAAACAAGCTTCATAGTGCTCCACTCTGCTTCAGAACTTTCCGAACTTATGAGATCCGCTCACTTCTGAGTCCAAAAACTCCAATTCGCTCATTATTTGCATAAAATGTCCGTTTTAGCCTAAAAAACAAAATATAAATAATTAAGTAGCAATTTAGGTCAAAATGAACTAAGAAGTATCTGAAATCTGACTAAAAAGTCTAATAAAAACAATATAATCCACGGATTATCAAATACCCCCAAACTAAAGATATGCTCGTCCCCGAGCATCAGGTACAAAACTCAAAGAAAGAAAAACAACAAACAACCAAAAACACAAACACAACAAAATTCAAAAATGAACAAACACAAATTAGACTCAAACTCAAAATACGAATTGCCTAGAAATTACACAAGTCTCAAAGGTTGTTGAAAAATTATTATCAGAAAATGTTCAACACTCCAAGAAGTTATAAGCTACATCGACTATCTTCCTCTATCGGTCCACCGAGTAGGTGATCCCCACTTCAATCCACATTCCAACTTCCTAGATTATTTTATGCAAAAATGCAAAGTTTATCAAATGGTGGCAGACTCTATAAGCCTAAAAATCAAACTACTCTCCACTACTGCAAACTAGACATTGTTAAAAATCAAAAGGTCTTTGCAAGCTTGTAACATTAGGCTCAGGTAGTGGGCTCTAAGAAAAAGGATAGGATAAACAAAGTAGGAGAACTCGGTTTTCCTCATGCAAACACTAAAAGTCACATCAATCTCCACTTCTTCTTAACCACCAATCAAAGTGTCAACCTTTTTACAATCCTCAAACTTATGCATTTCTTATTTTTGATTTTGAATTGAACTAAAGAAATATATATTTTTTTTTTTTACAAATATTTACAATATTTACAAATATTTACAACACCATTGAGTTCTATTGCCCCTTTTTGCAACCCCCAAACTTAAGATTTACTATATCACTTATTCACACACCTCTCAAAGCTCTTTTGTGTTATACATTAGGTCCATAATTCTCCTAAAGAGTATGATAAAGTGTTTAGGGTATAGGGATTGGACAATTTTTGGTTTGCAAGGAAAATAAGGCAATGATGATCTCATAAGGCAATATTAAAATACAGAAGTGGGACAGCTACAGACTTTGCCGTGGCAAATAATTCCAGTACGTACATTGCCGCGGCGAAACCTGGAAATCCCCAAATCGCACAGTTCGTGTTTTTTGCAGTTTTTGTGTAATAACACGAATCCAAATCAAATCGAATGCATAAACATTCGACCAGGATATCAACCAACCAATATAGCATTCATCAACACATTATTGAACCAATTTATCAATTGAATCATTCATTCAACAACAGATTTTAGGTTTTGCATATTTAACAAAACATGCTTTTATGGCAGATTTTGTGCATATTCATTAAGGTAACATGTTATCAATCAAATACATGTAATCAACCATTCAAAAAACTGTAAAATCTGGTACCCTAGGCTCTGATACCACTGTTAGGAAACGATCTAGTTACGCAGTAGAAAACAAAAAACAATAATAATAAGGATCGTTCCATAGAACCCAAAATCAAGGCACAGAAATTACAATTTATATCAAAAATAAGAATCTGCAGAAAATCAATCTAGAGTTTAAGGAATCATACGCACGTTTGGAGGCTCCTCCAACTTTGTCTCTAAATGCATTTGCTACCGACCCAAGTGTAAGATCGAACTGATGTAGTCCACACAAAGATAATTGCAATGAACTAAAGAGGGATTTGCTAGATCCTTTTTAGCATTAAGAACAAAGAAGAAATGAGGAGTATTTGATTTTTCAATCAAAACTAAAAGTGGCGTGGGAGAGAGTATTTGGGGCTAGAGGGTTTTGTTTTCAATGAAAAAGTAATGAATGAATAATCTCTTAACTTTTTCAATGAAACCTTATCTTTTATAGTGATCCTTTAATTGCCCTATTTCCATATGGAATGGGCTTGGGCTCCAACCCAAACACCCCATGTTTCCAAACACTCCCAATTAGATATTTATTTTAATTCATCATTATCTCAATTAAAATCCATTAATATATATTTATAATATATATATACATATTAACATTTAACAATAATGATAATTTATTTAAATATATGGAACACATATTTAAATGTAATTTCACTTATTTAATTTTTCTAACAAATTAAATAAAGGGTACGACCTCAGCAAATTTAATTGCACTGTGAAATTACCAAAATACCCTTTTGGCCAAAAAGATGAAAACGTCCTTCTTTCTTCCTGGCTCTTAAATTATCTTCTATGTGTGTGACCCATAGGCTCCTCATCATTCTGGCAGTGTATAGTATCGCGATTAACACTAATTAATCGTCTCATTATACACAGACAAAGATTGGCCCCTGGCAAGGCATCATGGCCACCCGATAGATTCGGATTCAGCAAAGTAGCTACTTGTCAACGATATGGTTACCGTACAATTCGATCCTTTCATCATCCGTTATCTCGACGAGGCGAAGGCATAGAAATAGTGTCAGCCTTTGGTTACTCTCGATATTATGTATTCAGTTTTTGGACCAATGACCTGTATTATAAACTGGATAGAGCAACAACTCAATCCCACTGTGGCCACAGTTTTAGTGTCATTGCCAAATACTGAATTGCGCCCTGAGATAACTTCTCCTGTACCCGAGAGTGATGAATCCTTTGTCTATCCACCATAGTCTTGATTCACTTCTTGATGCAGCCAATCAACACCGTATTGATAGCTCTTAATAGAACTGTGTTAGGCTAGTGTCAAACTGTACCAATCGGTGCATAAAGCGCTTTGGTGATCTCAAGTCTAAGGATTACATGCACCACCATTCGTTAGAGGATTTGTTCCATAGACACTAGGGTTACCATCCATATGGAATCCTATGGTGGGTCAGCCAGTGAACTTGCTGCTGTGTATTCGCCTACAGCAAGCACCCATGTGTTGTACCAGGTTGTCACCAAACTTGACAAGTGAGATCGATCATTGCCCTTCGACAGGGTCGTTCAACACTATGATAGCCTTATTGTATTATCTGTGCCCTTACTTCAGAATAATACTAGGGCTACAAACGTTTCTAGAATAGCCACCATATGTGCTCATAGGGTTCTCACTATCAAGATTTGAAACACTTGATACCCTCGTCACGGTTCTACCATTCTAAGGACAAATATCAATACATATTGCAGTAATAATGATTTACGCGATATAGAATAAAATGCCTTTTATTATTGATTAATGAACATTATTACAAAGAGTCGATTCTACAATAATTGATTGGCTCTAGGGAATCTACTCTAACACTTAATTCTTTATAGGTTGAATCATTTAAGTTATCGAGCTCATTCATTCATGAGATAAACATTGAAAAAAAGAAGTCAACTATTATTGGTAGAATGCTAGTTTAAGCACAAGGAAATAGATAGCCAAGAATAATCAACTAATCAATTTTAGCTGTAAAATTAATTTATCTTCAGGGGGAAAAAAAGAAAGAAGGAAGATAGGATATAGAGGAAAAAAGTTGAGTTGAGTTAGTAAAAGTAAATCAATGTTAGTAAAGAATTAGAGTGAGTTGAGTTAGTCAATCTGCCGTTGACTTTAAGTTTGTTTTAACAGTTAGTTACTATTATCTCAACACTATAAAAGTGCCATTTACTATACCATTTTGTTTTAAGAAAATCAATAAAGAATTCTTGCTTCTTCTTTTACGTTTTCTCTCTATTCCAGAGCTTAACAACTGACATGGTATCAGAGCCATTTGGCAAACATCATAGATGGCCAATTTCTCTTAAGTTTCTCCTAACCAACACAATTCAGATCACAAAGTAACCTCTAAAACCATCAATTCTACAATTTCCCCAACAATGGTGTCTTCTACTCTACCTGTAATATCTCCTAAACTAACTAGTGATAATTACAGATTCTAGAAATCACAGATTCTATTTGCAGTGGGTTCACACAACTTGGAAGAGCATCTTACTGGTCTGATATCTTGCCCAGCTCCTTTCATCAAAGTTCAAAGTGAAGGATCAGCATAAATTGCAAAAAAGAAACCTAATCCAGTGTATAATCAATGGAAAAAGACAGATAAACTTCTGGTAAGTTGGCTCCTTAGTTCAATATCTGAGTCAATGTTTACAATTGTATCGAAATGTCAATTTTCATTTGATTTGTGGATTGCATTAGAAAAAGATTTCCTCACTGAGTCAAAAACTAAAACGCTCCATATTAAGAATTTGTTGCAAAACACTAGAACGGACAATTTGAGCATTCATGATTACTTCATGAAAATGAAAAACTTTGCTGAAATACTGAATTCTAGTGGAACATTAGTTACTGACGAAGAGCTATTGAACTACATACTTGATGGCCTCAGTTCTGAGTATGACGTTGCCGTAGTAAATATCACCACAAAGTTAGAATCCATAATTGATCCTTTGTCTGTTCAAGAAGCACAAGTTATTTTATAGAAATAAGAATTGAGACTAGAAAGAGCCAATTTTGGATTGAACTCACTCATGAACACTGAATTTCAAGTGAGGTTCTGTTCATTTTGTAAACTTGACAACTGGTGATAGTAACAAGAAAATCATAGTGAACAACCTCAGTCTTCAACCATGCAATCTTCTGGTTTTTCACAACACAACCCCACTTTTGAACTTAGCCATAGCCAACTTGTACATCTAGCTTCTAGTCAGTTTGTGAATTCAGCACAAAGTTAGTTTTGAATGCTGTACCGAGTCAGTTTGTAAATCTAGCACCGCAACCTACCTTTTACTCTCCTCAATTTGCTGGAAATAGAGGAAGAGGATGAGGAGTTGGAAGAGGCAGGCTTATCCGCCAAGTATGTGGTAAAACAGGGCATTTAGCTCTAAATTGTTATCATAGATTCGATACAAGCTTTATTGGAGGAAACAAATCCATGATGCGATCTAATTTTGCTCCTGGTTACTCTACCAAACCACCAGTTGGTTTTCCAGGATTGTTGTATTCCTTTCCAAATTCCCATCAGCCTCCTTACAATCCTGCATTAATGACTTCACCAGCTGGATTTCACTCAGGTCCAATGTCTACCTCAATTGGTTATTTTGGAGCACCATTTTACACTAACCCTGGAGGCAAGACTCTAATCAAGTCAATCAAGTCAGTCCTCTAGCAGGATCTAATTCAGCAGTCTCGGGATAGCCTCAAATGATTCATGATCTTGGCACATCATCAAACGCTCATAATGAAGTGATTTGGTCACAAAATCAGCCATCACATTATGCTAATCCCATTGCCAATTATGTTGTAGTACCCTCCACAATCCAGGATGCCTCCTAGTATATGGATTCAGGCACCACAGATCATGTGACAGTAGATCTCTCTTAGCTCACTGGCAACTCCACTTACTTAGGCAATGAGCAGCTTCAGGTTGGGAATGGTGAGCCTCTAACTATATCTCACACTAGCTATACCTCTTTACCATGTCATTCTAGGTCTTTTTATCCTAAAAATGACTTATGTGTTCCCCATATTACCAAAAATCTGCTTAGTATATCTAAATTTACTAGAGAGAACAATGTAATTGTTGAATTTTTTGCTGACCATTGTGTTGTTAAGGACAAACAATCCAAGGTGGTTCTTCTTCAAGGAAGGCTTAAAGATGGTCTTTATCAACTTCCAACTCCAATCACTCCACAGTCCAACTTGCCTACTGATTTTCCTCAATCCAATGTCTCTATTTTTCATTCTTCAGCTCAACTTCCTAGTCCACCACAATCCATAAAGCCTTTGCTTTCTTTAGTACTAAAAGATTGTACTAAAAATAATGTCAATATCGGTTGTGTGCCTAAGAATAATGATGTGTTTTCAAATTTTCCTGCACTTGTTTCTCCTTGTAACACTGCTGATATTGATAATAATAAAAGTGTTCAATCCTTCTCTGCTGCCAAAACTGTGGAATGCTATGGCACACACGTTTGGGTCATCCCAATGCATCAGTTCTTGCCAAAATCTTACATCTTTTACAAATAAATCACACCACCTCACACACCTTTAACTTCTGCTCAGCATGCCAATTCGGCAAGCTACATCAGTCCACCTTTCCTAGGATAGATTCAAGAGCCTCTCAACCTTTAGAATCAATTCACTCAGACCTTTGGGGTCCATCTCTTATCCCATCCCCTGAAGGCTTCAAATACTACATTCAGTTCCTAGATGACTATAGCAGATTCAGCCGGGTTTTTCCTTTGAAAAACAAATCTGAAACACAACTCATATTCAAACAGTTTCATGTCATGGTAGAAAAATAGTTCAATAATACCCTAAAATGTGTTCAAACAGATTGGGGGGTGAATATAGAAACAAATCATGGCATTATTTTTAGGCATTCATGTCCCTACACTTACCAACAAAATGGACGAGTTGAAAGGAAACATAAACAAATAGTCGAACAAGGCCTAACCCTTCTTGCTCAAGCTAGTATGCCTTTGAAATACTGGTGGTTTTCCTTTCAAACGGCCTCTTACCTCACAAATAGGCTGCCCACACCTATTTTGGCTGGTCTTTCCCCATTTCAAGTTCTCTTCAAACAAATTCCAGCATATAACCACATTAGAGTCTTTGGATGTGTTGCCTATCCTTTCCTAAGACCTTACAACTCTCACAAATTTGATTTCCATACTACAGCATGTGTTTTTGTTGGGTATAGCATGCATCACAAACGGTATAAATGCATGGATCCTAAAGGAAAAATTTACATATGTCAGAGTGTAAAATTTGATGAAACCAGGTTCCCTTTTGCCACTGAGACAAATTTCAATTCCAAAAACAATGCTCCTTATTCCTCATTTACTGATGAAATTTTTTTCAGAATGCCTACTCCTCTGCTCCCTACTTGTGTTTCATTATCACCACCCATTTCTAGACCTTCTTCTATATCTCTTTCTTCACCTATTCTACCTACCAATGGTCAGCAAAGTTCAATAGATACAACATTGCCTCAGTCACCTTCTGTACCTGATACTACAAATCAGTCACATTTATGTTATACTGTTGTTTCCCCATTAGCATATTCCTCCACCTTATCTCTTACCAACCCTCAAAACACAGACACACTTCACACTAGAATACTCCACCATCAGATTCAATAGCACAACCTACTCACTCGCCTAAATCTTCATGTCCAACTTCCTTTGAGTCTATTCATCTAGTAGTAAAGTTTCCTTTTGATAAACACTTATCCATTCCCACTACCTTAGCAGAGTCGTTTGAGCCAACATCTTCACATTCCCTAAACACTCACCCTATGATCACTCGGTCAAAGTCCAAACATCACCACTCCCTTTTGACCACCACTACCAGCCCTTCCTTTTCATTAAATACCCATGAGCCAATTAGTGTAGCTGAAGCTCTCTCTCACCCTTCTTGGAAGGCTACCATGGACAGTGAATTTCAAGCACTGATATCTAATCATACGTGGGAACTTGTACCAGCTAAGTCTCATATGAACATTGTAGGATGCAAGTGGGTGTTTAGAATTAAACAAAATTCTGATGGATCTATTCAAAGATTCAAAGCAAGGCTTATTGCTAAAGGTTTTCAACAAACACCCGAGGTGGATTATCTAGAAACATTCAGCCCTGTCATTAAATCATCCACAATTCCAGTTATACTTAGCTTAATTGTCAGCTATGGTTAGGATATTTAGCAAGTCGATGTTAATAATGAATTCCTAAATGGAGAGCTTACTGAGACAGTCTAAATGGCACAGCCTCAAGGTTTTGTTGATAGCAAAAAACCCTTTCATGTATGCAAACTGATAAAGGCCCTCTATGGTCTCATACAAGCTCCTCGAGCTTGGTTGGAGAAGCTCAAAAATGCTTTTCTCCAATGGCGATTAACTACTTCAGTGGCTAATTGAAATCTTTTCATTTATAAACACAATGGTCAAGTCATTTATGTAGTGGTTTATGTTGATGACGTTCTATTGACTACGAGTGATGCTAAATTGGTTCATGATATTGTCCACAAGCTGAATATTGAGTTTGCATTGAAAACTCTAGGCTTTCTCAAGTACTTCTTAGGCTTTGAGGCACATATGACAAATTCAAGCATTCACTTGAGCCAAAATAAATATGCTAGGGATCTCTTGATAAAAACTAGTATGAGTAACTCCAAATCATGTTCAACCCCTATGGCTCTAGGGAACAAATTGACATTCGAAGATACGTAGTTGTATGACAAACCTTTTCTTTATAGAAGCATAATTGGTGCCCTGCAATATCTCACTCTATCAAGACCTGATATTGCCTACTCCATTAACGAGTTAAGTCAATTTCTCAAAGCCCCACTCAATTCCATTGGCAAGCTTGTAAGAGACTTCTTCGCTATCTTAAAGGCACCACTGATTTTGGAATTCAGTTCACTAAGATTTAGCGATTTCATCTTGAATGTTTCACTGATGCCGATTGGGCAAGGGACATCCAAGATAGATGATCAACGAGTAGGTGTTGTTTATTCCTCGGTCTGAACCTCTTGCAATGGAACCCTAAAAAGCAGAAAGTAGTGTCTTTGTCATCTACTGAGGAAAAGTATAGAGCCCTTACTCAGGGAGCCACATAAATTGCTTGGTTTCGCAGCTTGTTCTCTGAAATTGGTCTGAACCTTCCTGAAATACCTGTTATCTGGTGTGATAACCAGAGTGCAGGTTCTCTTGCATCCAATCCAGTCTACCATGCTCAAACCAAGCACTTTGAATTGGATGCCCACTATATTCGAGAACAAGTTGCTGTCAACAACTTAAAGGTTCAATATGTCCTTACAGAACATCAGACTACTGACATTTTTACCAAGTCTTTGTCCACTTCTAGGGTTGAGTATCTTCGAGAAAAACTTATAGTAGTTTCATCTCCTATAAAAGTTTCTTCTCCTGAATAGAATGCATCTTCCTCTTCTAAAGTTTCTTGAGTTTGTAAAGTGCTAAAGCATCAGGATGATTTTACAGTTGTATCAGGATGTGATTATCAGCATTAATCTTGCTGAAATATCACAGTTGATCTTGATGAAATGAGTATCAGTTTCTTAAGTTTGTAAAGTTCAGGAGCATCAAGATAATTTTACAGTTGTATCAGGATGAGCTTATCAACATTAATCTTGCTGAAATATCACAATTGACCTTGATGAAATAAGTATCAGTTTCTTAAGTTTGTAAAGTGCTGGAGCATCAGGTTGATTTTATAGTAGTATAAGTATCAGGTTGAGCATCAGTATTCAGTGGTTCCAAGGTTCCAGTCAGATTCAATTTGCTGTCCAGTCAGATTTAGTTTGTTTCAGTTGAAAGCATCAGTTTCAATTAGCATCAGTTTTAGTTTGCTTCAGTTTGGCTGAAATAGCATTAATATCAAATTGATTTGTTGAAAGCATCAGTTTCAATTAGCATTAGTTTCAGTTTGCTTCAGTTTGGCTAAAAATAGCATCAGTATCAGTTTGAATTGTTGTAACAGCTTCAGTATCAGGCATTAGTTTTAGTTTGCTTCAGTTTGGCTGAAATAGCATCAGCATCAAATTAACTTTGTTGTAACAGCTTCAGTATCAGGCATTAGTTTCAGTTTGCTTTAGTTTGGCTGAAATAGCATCAGTATTAGAATTCACCAAAGTGACAATTAATATTTCTCAATCCTCAGCTCAACTTACGAGAGGATGTTAAGAAAAGAGTCAAGAGTAAGAGTCAGAGGTGTCCAGCTTAAGGGAGGATGTTAGTAAAGAATTAGAGTGAGTTGAGTTAGTCAATCTTCCATTTACTTTCAGTTTGTTTTAACAGTTAGTTACTGTTATCTCAGCACTATAAAAATGCCATTTACTGTACCATTTTGTTTTAAGCAAATCAATAAAGAATTTTTGCTTCTTCTTTTACATTTTCTCTCTGTTCCAGAGCTTAATAGCTCACATTTATGTGTATGATTGATTTAATATCAATAGGATATATAATTATCTTTGATTGATGTACAAGGATAGAGTATCAAAATTTTGTAATCTAATTGTAGAGGATGTTCAGAAGAGAGACTAGTTTTGATCAAACGCCTACTCAAGGACTCGAGTTCATCTTCAAGATGTTGAACGTTTGGCTCCATTTTTTTAAGCTGGTTCTGGATGTTTTCAGATTTGCTTGTCTTGTGACCGATGAGGATAGATAATTTAGCATCCATCTCTTCAAACTCATTTGTGTTTGTTTCCTCAGATGCTACCTTTTTTGGTTGTATTAGCTTGGAAACTGATGAAGTTATGATGTTTTGCTAGAAGTGCATTGTGCAAGGACTGGAGTTTGAAGATTATTTTTTGTCGCCAATGGAGCGAAGTGCATGGTGCTGTGCAAGGACCAGTAGTGTAGGAGAAACTTGTTAACATTTTGTGTTAGGATGTGTTTAGGTGAATCCAGCTGAATATGAGGCTTTATGTCTCTTAATTTTATTATGGTTGTTCAAATTGTGTGGTTTACCTTTGATTATGTAAAAAGCTCACTATTGTAGTGGTTGTAACAGTGAGCTGATAAAATGATATATTATGTATTTGGTTTGTTAATGAAGGAAAAGAAGTTAGTAGTCTTCCGTTTTCCTTTTCTTTGCATAATCTGGCACTCCAAAACCAACAAAATGGTATCAGAGCCACCTTATCAGACCTCCATATAAACTCAAAAAGCCAACCTTGAATCATCATCAACCTCTAGCCTCCTTGAAAAAACAATTCTGTCCCAAACTAAAACCTGTTTCCATGGCAACTTAGTCAGCTTCTCTTTCACCGCCAGTATTCAATGGTGACCAATACCATATTTGGGCTGTTAGAATGAAAGCCTATCTAAGAGGGTAGGGGCTTTGGCAATATGTTGAGGAAGAGAAACAACCTCCACACCTAGGTCCAAACTCCACTCTAAATCAAATGAGGCTGTATGAAGAAGAAATGTCAAAAACTCCAAGGGCTCTATCTCACATACATTCAACAGTGATAGACCTTGTGTTTACAAGGATAATGGTGTGTGAAACAGCAAAAGAAGCATGGGATAAACTGAGAGAGGAGTTCATGGGAAGTGATACAACAAGGAACATGCAAGTGATGAATTTGAGATGTTAAGAATGCAAGAGGTTGAGAAAGTGAAAGAATACGTGGATAGGCTTATGAGTGTGGTTAATAAGATCAGGTTATTGGGAGTAGAAACGAGTGATAAGATGATTGTTGAAAAGGTGCTAGTAAGCTTACCTGAGAGGTTTGAATCTAAGATTTCCTCCCTAGAGGACTCAAAGGATCTGTCACAAATTAGCCTCACTGAATTAGTCCATGCACTGTAGGCTCAAGAACAAAGAAGGTTAATGAGGTAGGAGGACACTAATGAAGGTGCTATGATGGCAGCTCAAAAAGAGGAATGTATAAGGGAATAATAGAAGGTATGCTAGAGACAAGAAAGGAAAATAGAAAACCAGTGGACAGTGGGGAAAACCAAGTGGAACACGGAGTTATCCACCATGTTTTCACTGTAAGAAGAAGGGTTACTCAGAGAACAGGTGCTGGTTTAGGCCTGGGATCCAATGTAGAGCCTATAAACAATTTGGCCACATTGAGAAGGTGTGCAAGAGCAAAGGCACACAACCACCACAACAAGCTCAATCTGTAGAGGATCAGCAGTAGTGCAGTGAGTCTGAACAACTATTAGTAGCTTCATGCTATACAACTTAGACCAACAATGAAGTATGGCTGATAGACAGTGGCTGCACCAACCACATGGCAGCTAACTTGCAGAATTTCATTAGGCTAGACAAAACCTACAACTCTAGAGTTAGAATTGGAAATGGTGAATATGTGGAAGCCAAAGGAATTGGAGATTTGCTTTCCTAACACAAATAGGTGCCAAAGTTATTTCAAGTGTCTTATATGTACCAGAAATTACACAAAACTTATTGAGTGTAGGACAAATGCTAGAAAAGAACTATACCTTGCATTTTCAAAACCATTCATACATTATACTAGATAGTGAGGGAAATGAGTTGATGAATGTTAAGACTGCTGGGGAAGAGCTTCCCAGTAGAGTGGAAAAGGTCTAAAAACTTTGCATTGACTAGTAGGTTTGAACAATCTGAACTTTGGCATAAAAGATTTGGCCACTTACACTACCTAGGTCTCAAAGAACTTAGGAGTAGAGAATGATTTTAAACTTGCTTGAAATAGAAGAGAAAAAGAACCTTTACACAGCCTACCAGATTGGCAAACTCAGCAAACCATCCTTTCCATCAGATCAGGCTTGGAGAGCTAGAGAGAAATTGCAGTTGATCCACATAGATGTGTGTGGTCCTATGAAGACTAAATCACTGAATGGGAGTAGGTATTTTGTACTCTTTATTGATGATTATTCTAGGATGGCCTGGGTATATTTCCTGAAGCAAAAAAATGAGGTAGCTACCGTATTTAGAAAGTTCAAGCTGCTGGTGGAAAACCAAGCTGGGACAATGATCAAGGCCATAAGGAGCAATAACGAGACAGAATACACTTCAAATGAATTATGTTCAATCTGCCAAGAAGCTGGAATTTATCACCAGTTCATTACCTCTTACACTCCACAACAGAATGGTGTTAGAGAGAGGAGAAACATAACCATCATGGAGATGGCAAGATGCATGCTGGCAGAGAAGAAGCTCCCAAAATGTTCTGGGCTGAGGCTCTTAATACAGGAGTTTATCTCTTGAATAGACTGCCAACCAAAGCAGTAAAAAAACAAACTCCAGTTGAAGCCTAGAGTGGAGCTAAACCAGCAGTAGGAAACCTAAGAATATTTGGAAGCATATGTTATGTCATGGTTCTAGCAAGTAAAAGAACTAAGCTTGATGACAAGGCTGAGTGTAACACCCCACTTGAGGTACGTCGTTAAGATTTGATGCATGGCTTGAATGTTTGTTGATTTATCCTCATTTGAGTCTGTATGTTATTAATATTGCTTGGTTTACCCTTGGTTGAAAGGGTGTCTTGGTTTGGTTGAGTGATTGCCCTGAAAATTGTAAGACTTGGCGAAATATTGAGGTTACAGTCTTCGTCGCGGTGATGAGGTGCTACAACCCCGTGTAGCTGCTGTGAGCTTTCGCCGGGGCGAAGAAAATAGCTTCGCTGCGGCGAAGACTCGGCTGAATGTTCCCCTTGAGTTTTTGAGAATTCTTCCTTTTGAGACTCAATGACCATTCTACCCCTTTTTAGCAGGAAAAGTGGGGAGTGAAATGTAAGGAAATTGCATGGAGAATAGTTTGAATGGGGTTGTTTTTGTAAAGAATGAAAGGTCTTAGATGGAATTTCAAAGAAAGAGCAAGGGTATTTTGGGAAAGAGTGCAAAAAATATGAGATATTAAGGGTTTAGCTTTAGAAACGCTTTCATTTGATTCTTCTCCACCGCCTCCTTCATCCTTCACTTCTCTCAATTTTTTCATTCAAATTCCAAGGATCTTTGAAGAGCTTTTGACTAGAAATTTATACAAGTTGATCCTAAGCACTAAAATGTGAGAATCCTTACTCTAGAGGTAATTTTTATTATTGAAAGAGTAGGATCCTTATTGAGTTTGTATTGAAGGTTTAAGAGAAAGTATCAAGCCATCTAGAGTAGAGAGATTAAGTGGATTCTACTTGTGTCTAAGGTAAGTAAATCCCCTTAAGTTGTGATTTGCTTGATTGAATGATTGTAGAGACTTTATATATGATTAATGTTTGGATTTTTATGTTTGAAATGAGTTGATGAATGAATGAATGGGTTTAATGTTGATTTATGAAGAAATTTCCACCATGAGAAGGGTGGATTGTGTTGATAAATTTTGGTAGAAGTATGGATAGAATTAGAAGGACTTGAGACGAATATTTGAAGTGTGTTTTCTTTGCAGGATATGTGATAATTTGTAGTAGTTAAACTCCAATTTTGGATGGTTAAGAAAGAAGTATAATTAAAGTTAGAATAAAGTTTATGTATGCACACACATTGTTTGATGAAATGCCTCAAAGAAGCATGAGTAGAAGTAGAGAACCTTACTTTATGCAACATAGCATATTTGCATGTCATGAATGCATATAAGAAAGATTTTAGGCATGAGCCATCCATATGCATATGTTTAATTGAGTAATCACATGAGAAAGAAATATGAGAAATGAGAAAGAAACACTCTATGAATGGAGATAAAGAAAAGAACCAATTCCTTATAATAAAGAAAAGAAAGAACTAGCACTAGAGGATAAAATGATATTAAGTGCTACAGAAAAGAAAAGAAAATAGGTTGTACGTTGGGGAACTCGTGAGTGTAAGTTACCTGTAGTAAACCGTTATGAGAAAATGGTCTCCCATGAGAGAGCGATGCATGTAAACCGTTATGAGAAAGAGCGGTCTCCACATGAGAGAGCGAATGAATGTAAACCGTTATGAGAAAGAGCGGTCTCCACCATGAGAGAGCAAATGCACGTAAACCGTTATGAGAAAGAGCGGTCTCCGCTGAATGAAAGCGCAATGCATGTAAACCGTTATAAGAAAGAGCGGTCTCCGCCATGAGAGAGCGGAATGCATGTAAACTGTTATGACAAAGAGCGGTCTCCTCCATGAGAGAGCGGAATGCATGTAAACCGTTATGAGAAGGAGCGGTCTCCGCCATGAGAGAGCGGAATGCATGTAAACTATTATGAGAGAGAGCGGTCTCTGCCATGAGAAAGCGGAATGAGAATGAGAAAAACAAAAGTATAGAAAGAAAAGAAAAGAAAGAAAATGAGATTTTGAATTAGAAAAAAAAAATGACAAGAGTACGAAAAGAATTGACGAGTAATGCACGGGGATTATAGAGTAGGAGATTTTACTTACTGGGCATCTTTGTGCTCACTTTGTTGTTTTCTTTGTTGTACAGGACATAGGTGAGGACTTGGTCGGATGGACATCGGCAAGCGGGGAGACTTGGCTACACTGTCCACTGTTTTCGTTTTTGAGAGTCTTTTGTACAAATGATGTGGTACTTTGTAAAGAAAGTAATTATTAAGTAAAGAAAAAATTTTGGGCCCAACTGTTTTGATAAATATGCTATCTTTTTATTAATATATATTATGAATATGGTAGTAGAAAGAAGTTGTTACATTTTAGTATCAGAGCAATGATTTTGGGATGGGACAGTGTATCATTCTCGCCGCTACGACGTGTCTTATCCGACCACTGTAAGTTAAATTATTTTCTTATTAATGGGTTATTGAAGTTGATGTGAGAATGGTTATTTTGTAGATGAGACGTAGTAATAGAAAGAAGGGTAAGGGTGTGATGAATGAGGGAGAACCCTCTAACCCACCGGAACAAACTCCCCCTACCCTTGATGCGACAATGGTTCGAACCATTGTACAGCAGGTGTTAGCAGAGAGTCAAGGGAGAGTTGTACCGGAGAGAAATTAGAACCCTAGTAGAGTACCGCCCGTAAGGCAAGAGCGAGAAGGGCCGGTACCTCAGATAGTACAGAATCGAGTTGATCCGATTTAGGGGCTTGCAAGTTAGCATCGGCCACCAGAGGTTAGGGGTACTAGGGACCCGTTAGAAGCTGAAGAGTGGTTTAAGTCTGTTGAGCGGACGGTGGCCCTGTTTCCTATGAATGATAGAGAGAGGATCAGCTATGCTAGTTTCTTATTTTGGGCTGATGCCCGAATTTGGTGGGAATTAATGGAAGAGACTCATGACATGGCAACCATGACTTGAGGAGATTTTAGAAGAGTGTTTCAGACCGAGTATCGAACGGTTGACCGGGTTCATGAGAAAATACAAGAGTTTATTAACCTTAAGCAAGGGATGAGTACAGTGAAAGAGTATTCAGTTCTATTCAACTCTCTTGCGAGGTTTGCACCTGGGATAGTGAGTACTCCCAAGTTGAGAAGAGAGAAATTTGTTCTCGGGTTGAGGTCAGAAATAGCCTGTGATATTATGATAGGAGCAGAGCCCCCACATACCTATATTGAAGCATTAGATCGGGCTTTGAGAGCAGAGATTTATGTGAACAAGATGAGTTCAGAAGGGCCATCCATGATAGAACAGAATGAACCGCCCCCTACTCCGCAGAAAGAAAGAGTTGGGATTGGGAGAAGTAGAGACATGAGGAACAAAAAGAGGTTCCAGCCAAAGAAGAATAGTGGTGATTGGCAGAGTAAACGGCCTAAAACGGCTGGAGTCACTCCGTGCCCTAAGTGTGGGAAGAATCATTTGGGGGAGTGTCTAAAAGAGTTCGGTCCGAATGTTTACTACAGGTGTCACCAGCTAGGGCACCTAATGAGAGATTGTAAAGCTCCTCCTCCACCAACAGCACAGGTTTCTAGAGGCACGAATGCCAGGGTGTTTACTGTGGCATAGGGTGAGGTAGAGGCCAGTCTATCAGCCGTAACTGGTCAGTTATTCTTTCATGTAGTTCCTCTTTATGCTTTAATAGATTATGGAGCCACGCATTCCTTTATATCTCATGGGATGATAGAAAGATTAGGTTTGAAGTTTGTCATGGTGGATCAACCCATTAGGATAGAGTTACCTGATGGGGTTAGCGTTTTGACCCGTGAGATGCTTCCAAGAGAGTTTGTAATGATTCATGGAAGAGAGCTATTAGTTGATCTAATAGTGTTTGATATGCCTGATTTCGACATGATTTTGGGGATGGATTTCCTAGGGAAGTATGGAGTAGAAATTGACTATCGGAAGAAGAAAGCAAGATTTAATCTTGATAGTGGAGATAAGTTTAGTTTCGGTGAGGGCCATCAATTAAGTATGTTGATCAGTAGCTTGAAAGCTAGAAAGATGCTGAAAAAGGGGTGTTCAGGATATATTGCACATGTAGTGCAGAGTGGTGATGTTCCTCAGCCAGAAATTCAGAGGGTGCCTATAGTTCGAGAATTTCTGGATGTGTTTTTGGAAGAGTTACCGGGTTTACTTCCAGAGAGAGAGGTTGAGTTTAGTATTAAACTAGCACCCGGGACAGCACCAATATCGAGAGCCCCTTATCGAATGGCCCCAGCCGAGCTTCAGGAATTGGAGAAGCAACTCCAAGAGCTTTTAGATAAAGGTTTTATCCGACCAAGTCATTCTCCCTGGAGAGCTCCAATTCTTTTTGTGAAGAAGAAAGATGGATCTTTACGGATGTGTATAGATTACAGAGAGCTGAATAAGGTGACAGTGAAAAATAAGTACCCGCTACCTCGGATAGACGATTTGTTTGATAAATTAAAGGGAGCGGCAGTGTTCTCGAAAATTGATTTGAGGTCAGGGTACCATCAAGTGAGAGTGGTTGAGCAAGATATAGCTAAGACTGCTTTTCGTACAAGGTATGGGCATTATGAGTTTGTAGTGATGCCTTTCGGGTTGACGAATGCCCCATCAGTTTTTATGGACTTGATGAACTGGGTCTTTCATGATTGCTTGGATCAATTCATTGTGGTTTTCATTGATGATATCCTGGTTTACTCTAAGTTGAGAGAAGAGCATGAGGAGCATTTAAGACTTGTACTATAACGATTGAGAGAAAAGAAGTTGTATGCTAAGTTTTCCAAGTGTGAATTATGGTTGAATCAAGTATTATTTCTAGGCCATACTATTTCTAGTGAAGGGATTTCAGTGGACCCTAGTAAGGTGGAGGCAATCCTTGAGTGGCAAAGGCTGAAATCGGTAAAAGAAGTGAGAAGTTTCTTGGGACTAGCAGGCTACTACCAGTGGTTCGTAGCAGGGTTTGCCCATTTGGCTAAGCCATTGACAGCTCTTACCAAGCAGAGAATTCCTTTTATATGGTCAATGGCTTGTGAAAGGAGTTTTCACGAGTTAAAGAAAAAGTTGACATCAGCTCCTATTTTAGTGTTGCCTCAGGAGGGGGTAGATTATGATATTTTTACAGATGCCTCACTACAGGGACTGGGTGCTGTATTGATGCAGTTAGGTAGGGTGATAGCCTATGCTTCTCGTCAATTGAAAGAGTACGAGACAAGATACCCTACGCATGATTTAGAGTTGGCAACGGTAGTCTTTGCTTTGAAAATTTGGAGGCATTACCTTTACGGTGCAAAAAGTCATATCTACACCGACCATAAGAGTTTAAAGTATTTCTTTACTCAGAAGGAGCTGAATATGAGGCAGAGAAGGTGGTTAGAGCTAGTTAAAGATTATGAATGTGAGATTAAATATCAGCTGGGGAAAGCTAATGTCGTAGCTGATGCGTTGAGTAGAAAAGCTTATTTATCCCAACTCACAAGACAAAGAGAGTTAATAGATGAGTTGTGTAAAGAACAAATTGAAGTGATTCGAGGAGGGATTGCCAGGTTAGAAATTCAGTCTACCTTATTGGATGAAATTAAGGAAAAGCAAGTGGTTGATGAGTGGTGTCAAAAGTTGTTGCCAACCAAAAATTAGTTTTAGTTGACCCCTAGGTGACCCACCGATTCCTTTAGGCTCGAGGAAATTAGTTTTAGTTGGGCCATGTACCAGCACGTTTTAATATTGTGTTTAGAATGTATGCTAAGATTGAATGTTGAATAACATGCCAAACAATGTCATTCTAACAAAGATAATAATCTGGTGAGACATTAAAATAACAAACCCTCAATTAAAGTATATTAAGTCACGTAAGCCTTCCATCACCATGGTTTTAATCAAACCACTATTCGTCAAAACCTTGTTTGCCAAAGCGAAGGGTACACTTCTACCAGTGGGAGGTTACAATGCATTGGAGTTTTCCTTTACGGTGATGGGTCAACTTAAAATGATGGTTTTGCTTGTTCACCAAAGCGAAGGTTGATAAACGCATCATAGGCATAGTAGAGCAGTACACATATTATGTGTACGTGGTGACATGTAGTGTCCACTCTACTGATACTGAGAATCACACTTGAGGACAATGGTTGGAGCCGTTGGATTGTGTGATTGGCTTGTTGGCTTTTTCACATTTGAGGTTGATAGTAGAGCTATCAACTGGTGTGGATTAAGTTTGTTGGCCTACCTAATCAACTCATTTTGGCTTGTTCACCAAAGCGAAGGTTTGAAAATGGGCAGGATGGGATCTCGGTCCACTAGGAAAGTCAACAGGCTTTCCCGAGTTAATAGTGAGGGCTATTGACTTGAGTAAAATAGTGGGGGCATCGTTTAATAAAAGACCGTATTAAATAATAATGAACTTTATAATAACTTTATCTTTTCTGGAATTGTAGATTCACCAAAATGAGCATTATGAACTGCGATTGATAATCAAGAAAGAAAACAGGTTGGATGGATCCAATTTCTCATACTGGTATCATAATCTTCGGATTATACTTAAGTCAAAAAAGAAATTGTATATCCTTGAAAAGCCATACATGGCTGAGCCTGATTCTAATGCCACTCAAGAAGTAAGGGATACTTATCAAAAGTTTCTTGATGATGTTGATGGCGTTCAATGCTTGATCTTAGCATCGATGACACCTATGCTGCAAAAGCAGCATGAGAATATGGACGCTTCTTCCATTATTCTACACCTCAAGGAGCTTTTCGAAACAAATGCTCGACATGAAAGGTACAAGGTGTCGAAAGCACTGTTTGGGAGTCGTCTGACTTAGGGTTCCTAAGTTGGTCCTCATTTGCTTAAGATGATTTAGCACATTGAGAGGCTTGAGATTTTGGGATGTGGCTTGGATGCAGAATTACAAATGGATTTAATTCTGCAATCCTTGTCTGACTCTTATGCTCCGTTCATAATGAATTTCAATATGAACACGAAGGAGAAAACCTTGTTAGAACTTTTGAACATGCTAAGGACTGCAGAGCAGGACTTGAAAAAGTCCAAGCCTATTTTACTGGTTGCTGCCAGTAAAGTGAAGGGTAATGGCAAGGGTAAGGCCAAGGCCAAACCCAAGCCCAAGCCCAAGCCCAAATGACAGGTTGCTCTTGGTCCTGAGAGTGGCATAGGGAAGGGCAAGGTAGTCTGCTTCTTTTATGGCAAGCCTAGCTATTGGAGGAAACACTGCAAGGTTTTCCTTGCAAGTAAGAAGAAGTCAAAGACTACGACTTCAGGTATTTTTATGATTGAGATTAACTTCTCTCCCTCAACATCTTCAGTCATTGACACAGGATGTGGTACTCACATTTGTACTGATGTGCAGGGACTAAGGCAGAGTAGAGTGCTCGCCAAGGGAGAGGTGGACCTACGAGTCTGAAATGGAGCATATGTGGCTGTATTGGCTGTAGGGACTTTTTGTTTATCTTTGCTGTTTATCTTTGCCTATGGGCTCATTGTTGGAACTACATAACTGTTATTACGTACCTTCTATTTCTAGAAATATATTTCAGTATCCGCTTTGGATAATATAGGGTATCATTTTGAGATATCTAATGGATTGTTGTCCTTTAGTTTGAATGGTATTCTATTTGGAATTGCAAGGTTATATAATGGATTATATGTTCTTGATTTAAACAATAAAGATATTCTCAGTATTGAAACCAAGAAAGCTAAACATAGCGATCAAAACCATACATATCTCTAGCATTGTAGATTGTGTCATGTTAATAAGACTTGCATTGCAAAACTTCAAAGGGATGGAGTTTTCGACCCTTTTGATTTTCAGTCATTTGAGGTATGTGAGTCATGCCTGTTAGGCAAGATGACCAAGTCTCCTTTCACAGGACAAGGTGAAAGGGCTACTGAGCTGTTAGGCGTCATCCATAGTGATGTATGTGGTCCGCTAACAGTTGAAGCCAGAGGTGGATATTCATACTTCATCATATTTACTGATGATTTCAATAGATATGGTTATGTCTACCTTATGAGACATAAATATGAAGCCTTTGATAAATTAAAGGAATTCAGGAATGAAGTACAGAATATGTTGGGCAAAAGTATCAAAGCTCTTCAGTCGGATTGAGGAGGTGAATACTTAAGCTCAGGGTTTTCAGAGTACCTGAAGGAATGTGGGATATTATCACAACTCACCCCTCCTTATACACCCCAACACAATGGAGTGTCAGAAAGGAGGAATAGAACCTTACTTGACATGGTTAGGTCTATGATGAGTTTTACTGATTTACCTGCATCGTTCTGGGGTTATGCCCTAGAGACTGCGACTCACGTTTTGAATCGTGTGCCATCAAAGTCTGTAGATAAGACTCTGTATGAGCTATGGAGTGGGCGAAAGCCCAACTTGTCTTATCTAAGGATTTGGGGTTGTGAAGCTTATGTTAAAAAATTAACTTCGAACAAGCTGGACCCAAAATCTTGTAAATGTATATTTATGGGGTATCCAAAGGAGACCAAAGGATACTACTTCTACCACCCAGAAGAGCGCAAAATTTTTGTTGCTCATTCTGGTGTCTTCTTAGAAAAGGAATATTTTCTAAGAAGTACTAGTAGGAGAAAAGTAGAGCTGGGTGAAGTTCTAGAACCACAAGATATACTAGATGAAGGATGGGATGATGTGCCACAAGAAGTGGTTGAGCATTATGAGGAGGTTACTCCACAACTTGTGGATCAAAGTGAACCACCTCAGGTAGCACAGGAGCTACATAGATCTGGGAGAGTACATCATGAGCCCGAGAGATACGGTTATCTTGTGACTCAACATGGTGATGTACTAGTCTACCAAGACAATGAACCCAGAACCTATGAAGACGCTATATCGGATCCAGATTCCGTTAAATGGCTTGAAGCCATTTAATCTGAGATGGACTCCATGTACCAGAACCAAGTGTGGTCTCTGATGGAACCACCTGAAGGGGTAAAACCCATAGGGTGTAAATGGGTCTTCAAGAAGAAGACTGACATGGATGGCAAGGTGCATACTTATAAAGCACGACTGGCTGCCAAAGGTTTCAAACAAATTCATGGCATTGACTATGAAGAAACCTTTTCACCGGTTGCCATGATTAAATCCATCTAGATTATGCTTGCGATTGTTGCATATCATGACTATGAGATTTGGCAAATGGATGTCAAAACAGCTTTCCTGAATGGAAACCTTGAAGAGGATCTGTATATGACACAACCCGATGGTTTCATTCTTGATGGGCAAGCTAATAGGGTATGCAAGTTGCAGAGATCCATTTATGGACTTAACCAAGCTTCAAGGAGCTGGAACATTCGTTTTGATGAAGCCATAAAAGAATTCGGTTTTATCAAGAACAAAGATGAGCCCTGTGTTTACAAGAAAGTGAGTGGGAGCGCAGTAGTATTCCTAGTGTTGTATGTCAATGACATACTTCTGATCGGGAATGATATACTGAACTTGCAGTCGGTAAAGGCTTGGTTATCCAAGTGTTTCTCCATGAAGGACTTAGGGGAAACAGCCTACATCCTTGGAATAAATATCTATCGTGATAGATCGCGTAGGTTGCTTGGCCTAAGTTAGAGTGCATATATTGACAAAGTACTGAAAAGATTCAGTATGGAGGAATCTAAGAAGGGATTTCTTCTGATGTCACATGGTGTTTATCTCTATAAGGAATTGTGTCCTAGAACACAAGATGAGAGAGATAGAATGAAGAGGATCCGATATGCATCAGCAATTGGATCCATCATGTATGCCATGCTATGTACTCGGATTGATGTCTCATGTGCTTTGAGCACTTGTAGTAGATATCAATCGGATCCGGGTGAGCGTCACTAGATGGCTATTAAGAATATTCTTAAGTACCTGAAGAGGACTAAGGATATGTTCTTGGTTTATGGAGGGGAAGATGAGCTCATTGTAAGAGGATACAGTAATGTTAGTTTCCAAACGGATAAAGATGATTATCGATCGCAATCAGGGTTCGTATTTTGTCTTAGTGGCGATGCAGTGAGTTGGAAGAGCTCCAAGCAAAGCACTGTAGCGGACTCTACAATTGAGGTTGAGTATATTGCATTGTCAGATGCGGCCAAGGAGGCAGTCTGGATTAAGAAGTTCATTATTGAACTTGGTGTGGTTCTCACGATTGTTGATCCTATAGATATCTATTGTGACAACAATGGAGCAATTGCTCAAGCCAGGAAACCACGGTCTTATCAGAAGTCCAGACACATACTCAGACGATTCCATCTCATCAGAGAGATAGTTGAGAGGAAAGACGTGCAGATTAGTAAAGTTCATACTGACGACAATCTCGTAGATCCACTGACAAAGCCTCTGTCGTAGCAGAAGCATGAAAGGCACCTGAGATCATTTGGTATTAAATACAGGAATGATCGGTTATAGTGCAAGTGGGAGATTGTTAGAGTAGATGCCCTAGAGCCAATCAATTATTGTAGAATTGACTCTTTGTAATCATATTCATTAATCAATGATAAAAGGCATTTTATTCTATATCGCATAAATCATTATTATTGCAATATATATTGATATATGTCCTTAGAATAGTAGAACCGTGGATGAGGGTATCAAGTGTTTCCAATCTTGATAGTGAGAAACCTATGACACATATGGTGGCCATTCTAAAACGTCCGTAGGCCCAATTTCTTTTGAAGTAGGGCACAGATAATACGGTAGGCTATCATAGTGTTGAACGCCTTGTCGAAAGGCAATGACTGATCTCACTTGTCAAGGTTGTTTGGTGACAACCTGGTGCAACACATGGGTGCTTGCTGTAGGCGAATACACCGCAGCAGTTCACTAGACTGACCCACTAGCGGATTCCATATGGATGGTAACCCCAGTGTCTATGGAACAAATCCTCTAACGAATGGTGGTGCATGTGATCCTTAGACTTAAGATCACCAGAGCGCCTTGTGCATCAATTGGTGCAGTTTGACACTAGCCTAACGCAGTTCTATTCAGGTTGTCAATACGTGGTGATTGGATGCATCAAGGAATGTATCAAGACATGGTGGATAGACAGAGATATCATCACTCCCGGGACGGGCGAAGTTATCTCACGGCGCAATTCAGTATATGGCAATGACACTAAAACTGTGGCCACATGTGGATTGAGTTATTGCTCTATCCATTTTATAATACAATCATTGGTCCAGAAACAAAATACATAATATCAGAGTAACCGAAGTTCACACTTTTTCTATGCCTCGTCTCGTCAAGATAACGGATTGAAAGGATCGAGTTGTACGGTAACCATATCGTTGACAGGTGACTTTGCTGAATCCGAATCTATCGGGTGGCCATGATGCCTTGCTAGGGGCTAATCTTCGTCTATGTATAGTGAGACGATTAATTGGTGTTAATCGCGATGCTATACACTACCGGTATGATGAAGAGCCTATGGGTCACACACATAGAAATAATTTAAGAGCCATGAAGAAAGAAGCTTTTTGTCTTTTTGGGCAAAAGGGTATTTTGGTAATTTCACAATGCAATTAAATTCACTGAGGTGTCGTAGCCTTTATTTAATTTATTAGAAAAATTAAATAAGTGAAATTACGTTTAAATATGTGTTCGCATATATTTAATTAAATCATCATTATTGTTAAATGTTAATGTATAGATTAAATATATATTAATAGATTTTAATTGAGATAATGATGAATTAAAATAAATATCTAATTGGGAGTGTTTGGAAACATGGGGTGTTTGGGTTTGAGCCCAAGCACATTCCATATGGAAATAGGGCAATTAAATAATCACTATAAAAGAAAAGGTTTCATTGAAAAAGTTAAGAGATCATTCATTCATTGCTTTTTCATTGAAAACAAAACCCTCCAGCCCCAAATACTCTCTCCCACGCCACTTTTAGTTTTGATTGAAAAATCAAATACTCCTCATTTCTTCTTTGTTCTTAATGCTAAAAAGGATCTAGCAAATCCCTCTTTAGTTCATTGCGATTATCTTTGTGTGGACTACATCGGTTCGATCCTACACTTGGGTTGGTAGCAAATACATTCAGGGACAAAGTTGGAGGAGCCTTTAAACATGCGTATGATTCCTTAAACTCTAGATTGATTTTCTGCATATTCTTATTTTTGATATAAATAGTAATTTTTGTGCCCTGATTTTGGGTTCTATAGAACGATCCTTGTTATTATTGTTTTTTGTTTTCCGCTGCGTAACTGGATTGTTTCCTAACATTAAGTAAAAGAAAGAAAAAAGAGTAAATAAAAAATTTAATAGGGTGATCACTTTGCTTTAAAACATTTTAAGTTTTAACCCATGAAAACCATAGGTTTCAAAATCGATCAGTACTGACTCATAGAATCTTTCTTAGTGTTTTGCAACAAGTTCCACAAATGTAATGTTCTAGGCTTTGAGAAGTATCGAAAATAAAACTCCAAAGTGTTCCAAATTTCATATGCGCTTGTGCATTTGGCAACATGCCTAAACATAGGTTTAGAAATAGATGAAATTAACCAACTCACTAGAAATTGATCGGTCTTTTTCCATTCAAAATATTTAGGGTTAGATTTCTTGATTATTCGTTCAGAATCTAACATTTGTTCATTTAAAAACATGGAAGGGCAAACATTCACACCTGTGACGAAGCCATCAAGCTCTTATGAAGTCAACGCAGGCAGAACTTGAGATCTCTAGTAGTTCTAGTTTCTCTCACTTAGCTTAACTGACAGAGTTGGAAGAGAAGAATGTAACACCCACAGTGAGGTAACTTATTTATGCTTTAATGCCCTTAGTTTTATTTATTTCAAGGTGAAAGATTGAAAATTAGAATTTGCAGACTTTGCCGTGGCAAAGGAGTTTTGTCGCCACGGCATAGTACACACTGCCCAAATTGTGCTTTTAGAATTACAGACTTCGCCGCGGCAAGGAAAGAAGTTTGCCCGACAATGTATGCTCTAGAATGTCTCGTCGAGGCGAAGAAAAGCTTCGCTGGGGCAAAAAACATTTTTGAGAAAATTCTAGAAAACTTCCTTAAAGGCAAAATAGTCATTCCACCCATAATTAGTTGAAACTGTGGGGAGTGAAAAGAAGTACAATTTCATGAAGAATCCAATGGAAATAAGGGCATTATTGTAATTGACTAAAGGGCAAAGATGGAATTTCATAGAAAGTACAAGAGCAAAATGGGAAAGTATGAGTATTAAATGAGATATTAAGGGTTCAAGAATGAAAACCCTACCATTCTCTACTCCCTCACAGGCCAGTTTCATCCCCAAATTCTCTTAATTTCTTCATCAAATTTCCAGGGAAATTTAGAGGATTTTTGGTTGGATTTTGGTAGATTTCAATCCTAAGCATCCAAAGGTAAGAATTCTTGCAATAAGATGTGAGATTAATTTGTAAGTGTTGAATTCTTACAGTTTATATGCTTAAGGTTTAAGAAGAAGAGGAAATCTACCAAAGAGAGAGATTATAGTGTGGAACTACCCAAGTTCAAGGTAAGTAAATCTAACCCTAGCCATGATTTGAGCAATAATGGTTAGAGAAATTCTTATATGTATTTATATGCTTGAATGATGAGAATTGTTGATGGAATTGATGATGATTCGTGGTTAGAACTCCACCATGAGGAGTGATGTTTGTGTACATGGTGATTGATGGAAGTTTGGATGAGTTAAGAAAGAAGTTGAGTAGAATTATGGAGTGTGTTTTCCGGGCCAGGTTTGAGATTGATTTTAGAGAATTGTGCTCCAAATTTTAGTAGCTAGAAAAAGAGATAGAAGTGTAGCTAATTTAGTGCTTGTTTGTATATACCACTTGTTTGATGAAATTTCAAAGTAAAGTGCATGTATATGATTATGATAGTGTATTATCTTGAGAAGAGTTTGTAGATGGTAGAGGAAGTAGAGAATGACATGTTTACATGCCATATTGCATTCTTGCATTTAAACATGTGAATTTAAAAGAATAACAAGAAAAAGCCCATCTACATGCATACATGCATATAAGCACACTAAAGAACAAAGAGAAAGAAAGAAAAGGACTAAAGAAAAGAAAAGAAATTGAATACTAATCTCTAAAAGAAAGATAAGAGAAAAGAAAGTTGTTGCGATGGGGAACCCGTGAGTGAGAAGAAGAAGAATATTCCCACATGTACGCCACCTTTAGTGAGTGGCCTAAGAATAAGAAGAAGAATTTGTACAGTCCGTAAGAGTGCATGTGAATGAGGACTGTACCCAGAAGAATATACCTACATGCACGTCGCCTTTAGTGAGCGGCCTAAGAAGAAGAAGAATCTGTACTGTCCATAAGAAGTACATGTAGATGAGGACTATACTCACTCACACGGCTAGGGTTCCGAATCCATGCCTCAATCGAGTCCAATTGGCAAAGAATAGGAAAGAAAGAATAGAAAGAAAAGAAAGAATAGAATGAAAGAAAGAAAGAAAAACAGAATAAGAAATAGAAAAATAGAAAGAAAAATGCACATCTTATGCATTTGTGCATTTGCATCATACCTATGCATGATGCCATGCTTACTATCATGAGTAGTGAGAGATTAGAAATAGAGAAAGAACAGAGAGAAATTAGAAATACAGAAAGAACAAAGAGAATTAGAAATAGAAAAAGAACAGAGAAAGAACAAAGAAAGGACCAAGAAGAATAGAAAAGTGTGATGTAAGGAAAGAAATTCAGAATATGAGCAATGGAGATAGAAGGGTATCATAGCGGATTTACTTACTGAGCAATTAGTGCTCACTCCGTTGATTTTTCTATTTTTGCAAGAAATAGGTGAGAAGCGGTTGGGTGGAACGTCGAAAGCGGAGGAGAATGACACTATCGTCCACTGTTTTTGAGTTTATGTATATGACACTTTTATTAATGTAAAGAAATTTTTGGGCCCACTATTTTGTACTTAAATACGTATATAATTTCTATATTTAGTGACTTCATATAATATTTTCCAAAGTCTACTAGCTAGAAAGAGTTATTACATTTTTGGTATCAGACAATGATTTGGGATTTGATAGTGTGCCTCTCCTGCCACATTGATGTCCCGTAGCTGACCGTAATAAGTTATTTCTTTCGTTACTTATAGTAGTAGATGAGTTATTTGAGTTGATTTAAGTGTTGTTGTTATGTAGATGAGATGTAGAACCCGAGTAGGTAGTAAGAATATAATGAGTACGGGGGAACCTTCCAATCCGACAGAACTACTCCCCCTACTCTCAATGAAGCGAGGATCCGTAATATTACATAGCAAGTGTTAGTAGAGAGTCAGGGAAGAGTTGTACCAGAGAGAGAAAGGTCGGTACCCCTGACAGTGCCAAATCATATTGAGCCTATATATGGATTGCCAAGTCAACACCAACCGTCAGAATTTAGGGGTACAACGGACCCATTAAAGGCAGAAGAGTGGTTTAGGTCTGTAGAGCGTACGACGACACTTTTCCCTATGACAAATAGAGAGAAGATTCGGTATGCGAGCCTTCTATTTAAGGGTGATGCCCGAATTTGATGGGAATTAATGGAAGATACTCATGAGATAGCTTCCATGACCTGGGGAGAGTTCAGGAGATTATTTGAGGTAGAGTATAGAACAGTTGATCGGGTTCATGAGAAGACTCAAGAGTTTATCAGTTTACAGCAGGGGTCTAGTTCGATGAAGGAATATTCTATGAGATTTAACTCCCCGGCAAGGTTTGCGCCTGGTGTAGTGAGCACACTCGAGTTAAGAAAATATAAGTTTGTGCATGGGCTGAAACCAGAGCCCGAGATGTGATGGCAGGTGCCCAGCCCCCTCAAACCTATAGTAAAGCTTTGGAGCGAGCTCTAAGGTGTAAAACCTCTCCCTAGCCGGGTATTTCCTAAGTATCCCTTGGCCATTGAGAACCTAGAAAACGTACTCCCCACTTTTCCTGCTAATTAGGGGTAGAATGGTCAAATTGCCCTTAGGGAAGAAAACATCTAAAACTTAACAAACATTTTGGTCAGACTATCGCCGCGGCGAGGAAGCTTCTGTCGCCGCGGCGAAACTGTCCAGAATGTTTCCCCGTGGTTTCAACACCTCTTCGCCGCGGCGAAGATTCTTCTTCACCCTGACGAAGCTTGGCACACTGAACTTCTTCTATTTTCAACCAATTTCAGGGTAAGTATTCAACACAACACTCAATCAAAGGTCAACCAAACAATAATACCAAGAAACCAACCCAAATAAGAGCAAAAGAAGAAACAATAAATACGTACCTCAAGTGGGGCGTTACAAAATTTAATTGCACTATGAGATTACCAAAATACCCTTTTTCCTAAAAAGACAAAAATGCCCTTCTTATAAACTGGTTTTTAAATTATCTTCTATGCGTGTGACCCATAAGCTCTTTATCATACTGGTACTATATAGTATCGCAATTAACACCAATTAATCGTCTCACTACACACAGACTAAGATTGGCCCCTAGCAAGGCATCATAGCCACTTGATAGATTCGAATTTAGCGAAGTAGCTACCTGTCAATGATATGGTTACCGTACAATCCAATCCTTTCATCATCCATTATCTCAACGAGACCTAGGCATAGAAATAGCGTCAACTTTAGTTACTCTCGATATGTATGTATTCAGTTACTAAACTAATGACCGGAATTATAAACTGGTAAAGCAACAACTCAATCCCACTGTGGCCATAGTTTTAGTGTCATTGCCTTTTAATGAATTGTGCCGTGAGATAACTTCCCCTGTACCGGAGAGTGATGAATCCTCTATCGAACCACCATAGTCTTAATACACTCCTTGATGCAGCCAATCACTACCGTATTAACAGCTTTGAATAGAACTGCGTTGGGGTAGTATCAAACTGCACCGACCGATGCACAAGGCGTTCCGATGATCTCAAATCTAAGGATCACATGCACCACCATTCGTTAGAGGATTTGTTCCATAGACACTAGGGTTACCATCCATATGGAATCTTCTGGTGGGTTAGTCCAGTGAACTTGCCTACAGCAAGCACCCATGTGTTGCACCAGGTTGTCACCAAACAACCTTGACAAGTGAGATCAATCACTACCTTTCGATAGGGTCGTTCAACACTATGATAGCCTTACCGTATTATATATGCCCTTATTTCAGAATAATACTAGGGCTATAGACGTTTCTAGAATGGCCACCATATGTGCTCATAGGGTTCTCACTATCAAGATTTGAAACACTTGATACCCTCGTCACGATTCTACCATTCTAAGGATGTATATCAATACATACAATGATGATTTACGCGATATAGAATAAAATGCCTTTTATTGATCAATGAACATTATTACAAAGAGTCAATTCTACAATAATTGATTGGCTCTAGGGCACCTACTCTAACACTAACAATGTTTCCTCCAATGGCTGGGATTCCTATAGTGAGGACAAACACCCTTTCTATCTATAGTAGTTCCTTCCAACGACCTCTAAGCCCTTACCTTCTCCCATGAGTTGGCTTCAACCAACGTCAATGTTTCTGACATTCTCATGCCTAACTTAGTAGCATTCAACATATAAAGTCATAGACAAATTGAGAGTAAGAATCTGGCAATGACTGTAATATTAGATCTATTGCTAAACCTTTATTAAGTCTGCATCCCAAAATCTCAAGCCTAATAGAAGCCAAGTCCATTCTCTGGCACTGTTATCACAGTACTAGTGTCATTGATGTAAGCACAATGTATCTAGTCATTTCTGCTTTCGCATCATGTGTATGCTTCACATATACATACCCAGTCTCATGGATAGAACTATCAGCAAGCTCTGGTGACAAAGCTTGCTCAATGGTGTCTAATCTATCGCTTGAATGATGTAACGAATAGCATCGTGGGCCCCAGTACTACCTGCCTAGCTAGCCTGATGGTACTCATGGTGCTTCCCATTTGCCTATAGCCCCTTGGGCATGGGTTCGAGCCATGGAGGAGGCGAAAGAAATCCGTAACGGGGGGGGGGGGGGGGGGAAGTACCGCCCTGCCACGTAGGGAGCTGTATAAACTCCGTGGCTGATTATTAGTGGGCCCACCATGCTATCTGTTACATAAAAAGACGTATTTTATGTAACGGTCAGCATGGTGGGCCTACTACTAACCGGCCAGGAGTTCACAGCCCCCCCCCCCCCCTTTAAGAGATTTTCCACCTCCTCATGGCCGAACCCATGCCCAAGGGGCTATAGGCAAATGGGAAGCACCATGAGTACCATGGCTAGCTAGCCATGCTGACCATTACAACTGAAGTATATTATTTATACTTCTATACCAGTCAAGGAAATTCTCACCATTTATTTCTTTCCCAGTTTGATGATTTGTCGCAATGATGGGATCATTTTGCTCATTAAGTGGAACTACAAGTGTAGAATAATGCAAAATTTTTCATGTTTATTTTATTTAATAAGGTCTTTTATAAATAATCACTCCACTATTTCCTCAAGCCAATAGCCCTCACTATTAACTCAGGAAAACCCGTTGGCTTTCTTAGTAGACGAGATGCATAGCCCATTTCAAACCTTCGCTTGGTAAACAAGCGAAATGGGTTGATTAAGTAGGCCAACAAACTTAATCCACACCAGTTGATAGCTCCCACTACCAACCTGAATACCAAGATGTCAAAGGTATGTTCCTGACTCAAAATAGTCCTTTAAATGTTTATTTTATGTTAAAAAGCATAAAATCTAATAAGGGCAAAATAGTCATTCATTTGGAACAGTATGAATCAATTATCCATAAAGAGGCTTAGGGGAAAAATGGTTATTTTGCCTATGGATAAGCATTGAAAAAGTCAAGGATGAGTAGGCTTCATTGCATTAATGGCATTAATTAGTAAAATTATGTCTAGTGTGAAATGACCAAAATGCCCTTATATGAGAATTAAGGACTATGGTTATACAATTAAAATAATTGGGCCAATGCATAATTTTGGAAAATAAATGAAATATTTTCCAATAAATGAGATGAAATTCGTCAAGCCAAAGGAGGGAGCCTTCTTAACATTTCTTCCATTTTCTCTCAAATCTTCTATGAAACAAGCTTTCTTTCTCTAGGTTTTCAAGGGTTTTGCATAATTTTTCAAGAAGAACAAGAAGGAGCCTTGGATCTTCAATTAGAAGGGTTTAAGGGAAGGATTAAAAACTTTAGTTTGATGTGATTTGAAGATTTGAAGGAGATGTTGAGGTATAATGTTATATGTAGGATTAAGGTGTAAAAGAAGTCAAAGGCAAAGGATTTGTGGAGGAAGTTTAAAAAGGTAAGGAAGACTCCCATGATTTAGGGTTTATGTAGGGTTGTAGATTTTTATGAAACCTTAAATAAAGCTTTAAGGCATAGAATTAGTTGATGGCAAGTGTAGTTGACTTATTTATTCTACTTATTGCCTTGAATTCATTAACATGAAGTTATGGCTATTTATGTTTTATGAGTTGTTATGTTGATTGAAGAAAATGAAGTGTAGATGCTGTTGTGGCAAACTTGTAGTATGGAGGCCACATGGTGTTGAATGGTTTGATTAGAAGTGTTGATGTGTTGTTGCATTTGCTATTAGAAGTGTTGTGTGTGTTGCATTACAATGGTTATAGCAATAATGGATGATTATGGGAATGAGATTTTACACTTCCTTTAAGATGTTAAAGCTATTAAGGGGAGGTTTATTTGACCCATAAGTTAACCTATGGTTAATGTAATAGGAATTGATGTGCATAGTAAATATGAAAATTCAGATTTAGTGGGCTTAGGGGTTTTGTTAACCCTGCTTCAGTATTTTGACCATAACTTGAGTATAAAAATCGAAATGAGATGATCTTGAAGATTAGAAAGCTAAGAGTTTCCTCAACTAGTATAAGAGGATATGTTCGTGTTCCATCATGTCTATATGCATCTCTACATGTCTATTTGATCTCTAACATCTTATGGCATGTAAATACATTTTGGTGAGCTTAATAATTTTATTATCTATGGATTATCAATCCATTTACCTTACCTCTTGCTCACATACATCATCTTTAAAACATGTTTACATTGCAACTTCAGCCATTCATAACATTAATATGTATTAACATCATGACCATGTATATCTTTCAAATATCATCTAACTGATGGGTAAACATTAGTACATGGCATACTTACAATAATTCATTAATAATCAATTCATAATCATAGAATTGATAGTTAAATCTTAAACTTTAATAACCAGTTTATGCTTCAGGCCATTTTTCATCCTTTTCTCAAACGAATGGCTTTGGCATAAACAAAAAGTTATAGGTCTGTTTGAATATATGCTTAGATGGCTAAATAACGTGTAAGCATGCTCCCGATGATATGAGCTCTAGATGAATTTGAGGGTAGAGAATATAGCTTAGATGCTATTAACACGTTCGATATCTCGTATTCTGATTGAGGAATGATGAACATATGTTTAGATGCTAAAAAACGCGTAAGCATGCCTCCCGATGATATGGCTCTAGATGAATTTGAGGCTAGATGAGAGGAAAAATAAATAAATACTTTAGATGTTAATAACACATAAGCACGCCTCCCAATGATATGAACTCAGATGAACTTGAGGCAAGATGATATGAAGTGCTTAAGATGCTAAGAAAAGTCTGATCGGCTAGACGTTAAATGTTCATATGCATTTAGTTGCATACAGGAGTTATGATGTTATTTACATCATGAGATGATTATACTCATGTTAGATGTGATTTAGATGTTATGTCATGATATGTGATGTGTGTGTACTATTGTTTACATACTCATTATATGTGTACATTGATGTTATATAGCCATGGATAAAATGATGAAAAGCATAAGAATTAGTAAGAAAAGGGAAGCACACCTAGATGTAAAAGGTAAGTGGTGTGTGTAACAAATATGTTTAATAAAGATCAAATAGTACATTTAGAATGAAACAGTAATTCCTTACTGAGCGATTAGCGCTCACCCTTTCATTGTGATTGCTTTGCAGGTAGACTAGAGCGAGGGATGCTAGAGACAGCGGGACTACAGTGAGGGGAAATGATTTATTGCATCTAGATGTTTTTTATGACGATAATAATGTAAATGATAAATATTTGTGAAATACCTCTGAGACAGCTTCCACCCTATAAATATGTTTTGATTGTGTAATTTCTTAAAGTTTGTAAATTATAAGTTTGGATCCTGCGTGACATTTTATATGCATGTTTTGGATATTATTATTATTATCCTTATACAGATTTTTTCTAAATACAACTCGTTCTCCAGACATGTATCCTCGGGATTCTCATTGAGGGATATTCAGAGGATACCTGACTAGAGGGGGGTTTTACACAACCTCAAATATGAAGCAAGCCAACAAGCCAATCACACAATCCAACGGCCTAGCCGTCGTCCTTAAGTGTGATTCCCAGTATCAGTAGAGTGGACACTACCTGTCACCACATACACAGAACATTTGTACTACTCTACCATACCTATGACATGTTTATCAACCTTCGCTTTGGCAAACAAGCAAAACTGTCATTTTAAGTCGACCCATCACCATTAAGGAAAACTCCAGTGAATTTTAACCTCCCACTGGTAGAAGTGTGCCCTTCGCTTTGGCGAACAAGGTTTCAAAAAATAGTGGTTTGATTAAAACCATGGTGATGGAAGGCATACGTGACTTAATATACTTAAGTTGAGGGGTTTTATTTAATGTCTCACCAGATTATTATCTTTGTTAGAATGTTATTGTTTGGCATGTTATTGAACATTCAACCTTAGCATGCATTGTAAACAAAATAAAACATGTCGGTACATGGCCCACTAAAATCGATTTCCTCAAGCCTAGAGGAATCAGTGGGTCAACCTAAGGGTTTAAAAGTAAATCTTAGGTCTTCAAGTTATTCCTCTTCATAGCTTCTTTGTTTCTTCTTCACGATCATTACAAAGTATTTTTATAATAAAAAATCTTATTCTAATTTACATCGATAAAATAGAAACCTCGCTTTACATATGAGGGGAGTGAGATGAGAAGAAGAAATACATAAAGATATAAGAGAGAGAGAGAGAGAGAGAGGCAGGACACACATGTCCTATTTCTTTATAAAATTACAAGCAAACCCAAAATTACAAAAACATACCAAAGTGCTAAGGCTCATGTACCGGGCACCATGCAATTTCAAACAAGAACATTTCATACATCCAAAATTAACATTTTGAATTTGGGTGGTGTAATACTTTCTTTCTAGCTAGTATACTCGTAAAATAATCAAAACTCATTAAATATATATATATATATATAAAAGAAAATACACATATAAACGAGTAATAAAGTATGGGCCCATATTTAATTTTTCTTTATATACAAATCTTTTCAAAATATATTCAAAATAGCAGCTTGATAGTGATGTTCCGAGTGACCGTAACTCACCTATTACCTGCAAAAACATTGAAAACAATGGAGTGAGCACTAATTGCTCAGTAAGTAAACCCGCTATGCTACCCTTCTCTATCCATTGCTTAAGTTCTGAATTTTCTTTCCTTACATCTCATTTCCCGATTATTCTCTATTCTTTCTATGTTCTTCTCTCTGTTCTTTCTCTGTTCTTTCTCATTCTTTCTCGATTTTTCTCTCGGTTTTTCTCTCCATTGTCTAATTTCTCACTACTCATGATAATGAGCATGGTATTATGCATATACATGATGCAAATGCACAAATGCATAGATTATGCATTTTCTTTTCTATTTTTCTTATTCTGTTTTCTATTTCTTTCTTTCTTTCTTTCTTTTCTAGTCTTTCTTTCTTTCTATTCTTTCTTTTCTTTCTATTCTTTCTTTCTTTCTTTCTTTCTTTTCTATTATTTCTTTCTTTTCTATTCTTTCTTTCTTTTCTTGCCGATCGGACTCGGTTGAGGCATGGATTTGGAGCCTTGGCCGTGTGAGTGAATTCTCTAATTTTGGGTACAACCTCATCCACACACACTTCTAACGGACTGTACAATTTTTCTTTCTTAATTCTAAGGCCGCTCACTAAAGGCGGTGTGCATGTGGGGCTATGTCACTCACGGGCTCCCCATCGTAACAACCTTCTCTTCTTTTTATCCTTTTACACTTCTTTAAATAAAAAATCAGATTTGAATTTCTTTAATATTCTCATTTCTTTCTATTTCCTCTTTAACATTTTTTAGTGCTTTTTCATGCTCTTATGAATATGTATGCATATAGATGGTTTCATGCTTATAATTCTTTCTAAATTCACATGTTTAAATGCAATTATGCATTATGGAATGCAAACATGTCATTCTCTACCATCTACAAACTTATCCCAAAGTAACACATAATCATACTCATACATGCACTTCTCTTTGACATTTCATCCAAACATTCATCAAGTATCAAATATACCAACACAACTTCTCATGGATAGGTTCTAATCATCATTCAACACCAAATCCATCAACAATTCTACATATAACACACATATATATGCATAAAGAAAATTCTCTACACAACATAACTTAAATCATACTTAGGGTAGGATTTACTTACCTTTGATATGAGCAATCCAACCCTTTAAAAATCTTCTTGGATCAAACTCTCTTCCTCTTAAATCCTATGAGAACAAACCATCAAAATTCAACACTTTAAAAATGAAAATTCACTTCTTAGTGCAAGGATCTTACCTAAAGATGCTTGGGATTGAAAATCCACTCAAAATACCCAAAATCTATGAATTTCTTTTGAAAAAGAAGTGAAGAAATTGAGAGGATTTGGAGGAGAAGGTAGCGTGAAATGGATTGAAGAGTGGCTAGGGTTTCACTCTTCAATCCTTGATATAACATAAAATTATATATTGGTTTCCCATTTTGCCCTTGCACTTTCTTTAAAATTCCATCTATGTCCCTTAGTCAATTACCATAATGCCTTCATTTTTATTGCATTCTCCATGAAATTCTATCTCTTTTCACTCCCCACATTTTCAACTAATTTTGAGTGAAAAGACCATTTTACCCTTAATGCAAGTTTAAGGCATTTTCTTCACATTTTCTTAAAATAACTTTAGCAAAAATCAACTAAAGGTATAAGAGCATAAATTAAATTACGTACCTCCATGTGGGTGTTACAGGTGGGTGGAATTATTAAATTACCCTTCTTATATGTGTAGAATTATTATAGGCTTTATAGGTTCAAAAAGTGCAATTTGGCCCCCTATGCGAAAAACAAAAAAGCAAAACGAAACAGTAGGTTTCTTATTGCGGCGAATAAATTTTCACCCCGGCGAAGTTCATACACATGGTCATTGCGGTGAAGTTTTATTTTTCCATAGCAAACGCCATAAATTTCCAGAAAACACAAAACGTTCTAAAGAGATTCATGCCGCAGCGAAGTTTTATTTTGTCGCAACTAGATCTACTTTTCCGACAGTTCCCCGTGGCAAAGGTTTATTTCGCCGTGGCCAGATTCACTTTTTGCATCTTGCCACGGTGAAGTGTTATTTCGCCGCAACTAACGCCGCAAAACAATGAATCGCACAATAACATTTTTTGCAATTTTTTCACGTAACTATATGGATCCAAATCAAATCGAATGCACAAGCATTCGACAAGGACATCAACCAACCAATAAGTCACTCATCAACACATCATTAGTCAATTAATCAATTAAACCAATCAATACACAAAATCCACTAGATTCATGAAAACATATTATGCAAAAACATGTTATCAAACAAAATGATTAAACAAAATAATCTGGTACCCAAGGCTCTAATACCACTGTAAGCATGTGATCGGGTTGACGCAAGGGAAAAAAACAACTTTAAAACAAATAAAAACCGATTATATGCTTTAAACCCAAATCTGGGTACAGATTATAATGTTTACAAGTTTTGCATTACAACAATATGATAAATCCATACAAGGATTCAGAATGGTTACACACATTTGGAGGCTCCTCTGAATATCTCGGATTACGCTCACGAACACTATTCACAACACTGTTCATTGGCTACTGTTCATCGACACTGTTAACATGATTCTTCGCTAAGCGATCCAAAGTAGGATCGCACTCACAAAAATCCACACGAAAATAATCTACAGAACCCTTGATTATTTTGCTAGAACAATCAAAGGGCTTCAAGAATTAAGGAAGAAGAAAAGAAAATTTTTCTCTTTCACTCAAGAATGAAACATGAGAGAGAGAGTAAAAACGGTGGCTAGTATTAGTAAACGGTCCCGTATACGCAATGGAAACAAAAAAAATATAATACAAGGGTCGTTTACATGAGCCAAGATCAAGGGTATAATTTTACAATTGATATTAAAGCAACAATCTGCAGAAATTAATAATCTGTGTTTAGAAACCATACGCACGTTTGGAGGCTCCACCACGATTGTCTTTAAACGTTTTGCTACCGATCCAAGTGTAGGATAGAACCCAGGTAGTCCACACGAAGACAATCTCAAAAGAACCAAAGAGGGATTTGCTAGATCCTCTTTGGCTTCAAGATTAAGAAGAAAAGAAAAATCAATGAAATTGATTTCTAGGCAAAATGAATCTACCGTGGGAGAGTAAAGGTGGGGCTGCTATGTGGTTTTTGGTTTCACAAAGAAAAATCAGCTTAATGAAAATCACACAAGTTTTTTTTTTTTTACATTTAACTTTTCTTTTATAGTAAAAACCTTAATGCCCTATTCCCATATGGAATAGGTTTGGGCTCCAACCCAAACACCCCCTAATTAGATATTTTATTAATTTCATCATTATCTCAATTAAACTCAATTAATATATATATTAACATTTAACAATAATGATGATTTAATTAAATATATGCGAACACATATTTAAGCGTAATTTCACTTATTTAATTTTTCTAATAAATTAAATAAAGGCTACGACCTCAGCAAATTTAATTGCACTGTGAAATTACCAAAATACCCTTTCACCTAAAAAGACGAAAACGCCCGTCTTTCTTCTTAGATCTTAAATTATCTTCTATATGTGTGACCCATAGGCTTTTCATCATATCGACAGTGTATAGTATTGCGATTAACACCAATTAATTGTCTCACTAATACACAGACCAAGATTGGCCCTTAGCAAGGCATCATGGCCACCCGATAGATTCGGATTCAGCAAAGTAGCTACCTGTCAACGATATGGTTACCGTGCAATTCGATCCTTTCATCATACGTTATCTCGACGAGACGAAGGCATAGAAATAGTGTCAACCTTCGGTTACTCTCGATATTATTTATTCAGTTTCTGGACCAATGACCCGTATTATAAACTGGATAGAGCAACAACTCAATCCCACTGTGGCCACAGTTTTAGTGTCATTGCCATATACTGAATTGCGCCGTGAGATAACTTTCTCCCGTACCCGGGAGTGATGAATCCTCTGTCAATCCACCATAGTCTTGATACACTCCTTGATGCAGCCAATCACCACCGTATTGACAGCTCTGAAAAGAACTGCGTTAGGCTAGTGTCAAACTGTACCAATCGGTGCACAAGGCGCTCCGGTGCTCAAGTCAAGGATCACATGCACCACCATTCGTTAGAGGATTTGTTCCATAGACACTGGGGTTACCATCCATATGGAATCCTCTGTGGGTCAGTCCATTGAACTTGCTCGTTGAATCGCCTACAGCAACACCCATGTGTTGCATCAGGTTGTCACCAACACCTTGATAAGTAATCAGTCATTGCCTTTCAAAAGGGTCATTCAACACTATGATAGCCTTACCGTATATCTGTGCCCTTACTTAAATAATACTGGGGCTACAGCATTTCTAGAATGGCCACCATATGTGCTCATAGGGTTTCACTATCAAGATTTGAAACACTTGATACCCTCGTCCCAGTTCTACCATTCTAGGACATATATCAATACATATTGCAATAATAATGATTTACGCGATATGAATAAAATGCCTTTTATATTGATTAATGAACATTATTACAAAGAGTCAATTCTACAGTAATTGATTGGCTCTAGGGCATCTACTCTAACAGCTAGGGTTTTTTATTATTGATAATTATAATTTGTTTTTAATTTTAAGTTGCACTTATATAGTGCAACAATTAAAACCCTATTCCACTTAGGAATAGCCATGGGCTCCAACCCTAGTTCACCCTTGCAACCAAACACACCCTTTATGGTATTTTAATTAATTAATTATTATTATAATTAAAATCAATTAATATATAATAATATATTAACATTTAATTAATAATAACAATTCATTTAAATATATACATAGATATATTTAAATATAATCTCACTAATTTAATTTTAATATTAAAATTAAATACAGGCAATAACCTCAGCAAATTTAATTCTACTGTGAGATTACCAAAATACCCTTTCGTCCTAAAAGACAAAAATACCCTTCTCACAAATTGATTCTTAAATAATCTTCTAAGTGTGTGACTCGTAGGCTCCTCATCATATCGGTAGTGTGTAGTATCACAATTAACACCAATTAATTTTATCACTACACACAGATTAAGATTGGCCCCTAGCAAGGCATCATGGCTACTCGATAGATTCGAATTTAGAGAAACTACAGCCTGTCAACGGTATGGTTACCGTGCAATCCAATCCTTTCATCATCAGTTATCTCATCGAGACTGAGGTACAGAAATACTGTCAACCTTAGATATCCTCGACATATTTGTATTCAGTTAATGGACCAATGACCGGAATAATAAATTGGATTGAGCATCAACTCAATCCCACTATGGCCACAAATTTAGAGTCATTGCCATTTATTGAATTACCTAGTGAGATAACTTATCCTATACCCAGGAGTGATGAATCCTTTGTTGATCCACCATAGTCTCGATACACTTCTCAATGTAGCCAATCACTCCGTATTGATAGCTCTGAATAGAACTATGTTGGGCTAGTGTCAAACTACACCAACTCGTGCACAAGGCGCTCCGGTTATCTCAAGTCTAAGGATCACATGCACCACCATCCGTTAGAGGATTTATTCCATAGACACTAGGGTTACCATCCATATGGAACCCTCTTGTGGGTCTGTCCAGTGAACTTGCCTCTAGCAAGCACCCATGCGTTGCACTAGGTTGTCGGCAAACAACCTTGACAAGTAAGATCAATCACTGTCTTTTGATAGGGTCGTTCAACGCTATGATAGCCTTACCGTATTATATGTGTCCTTGGTCAGAATAATATTGAGGCTACGGACGTTTCTAGAATGGCCACCATATGTGATCATAGGGTTCTCACTATCAAGATTTGAAACACTTGATACCCTTGTCACGGTTCTACCATCCTAAGAACATATATCATTACATATAACTATGATTTACACGATATAGAAGAATATGCCTTTCATTGATAAATAAACATTTATTACAAAATCAATCTTATAGTAATTGATTGGCTCTAGGGCACCAACTCTAACAAAACCAAGGTAGCAAGACAAATTTGAGTGGGACAAGAATATGAGGTATAAATATTTTTGTTGTTGCTTACGGTGTTGCTATAAGGGGTTGTAAACATGAGAAATGTTAGAGTAGATGCCCTAGAGCCAATCAATTATCGTAGAATTGACTCTTTGTAATAACCTTCAATGATCAATAAAAGGCATTTTATACTATATTGCATAAATCATCATTGTATGTATTGATATATGTCCTTAGAATGGTTGAATCGTGATGAAGGTATCAAGTGTTTCAAATCTTGATAGTGAGAACCCTATGAGCACATATGGTGGTCATTCTAGAAACGTCCGTAGCCCTAGTATTATTCTGAAGTAAGGGTACAAATAATACGGTAAGGCTATCATAGTGTTGAACGACCCTGTCGAAAGGCAGTGACTGATCTCACTTGTCAAGGTTGTTTGGTGACAACCTGATACAACACATGGGTGCTTGTTGTAGGCAAGTTCATTGGACTGACCCACCACAGGATTCCATATGGATGGTAACCCTAGTGTCTATGGAACAAATCCTCTAATGAATGGTGGTGCATGTGATCCTTAGACTTGAGATCACCAGAGTGCCTTGTGCATCAATTGGTGCAGTTTGACATTAGCCCAACACAGTTCTATTCAACATTGTCAATACAGTAGTGATTGGCTGTATCAAGGAGTTTATCAAGACTATGGTGGATTGACAAAGGATTCATGACTCTCGGGTACAAGGGGAAGTTATCTCATGGCGCAATTCAGTAAATGGCAATGACTAAAATTGTGGCCGCAGTGGGATTGAGTTGTTGCTCTATCCAGATTATAATTTCGGTCATTGGTCCAGTAACTGAATACATATATATATGAAGAGTAACTGAGGTTGACATTATTTATATGCCTCGGTCTCGTTGAGATAAAGGATGATGAAAGGATTGGATTGTAGAGTAACCATATCGTTGACAGGTAGCTGCTTCGCTGAATCCGAATCTATCGGGTGGCCGTGATGCCTTGATAGAAGCCAATCTTGGTATGTGTGTAGTGAGACGATTAATTGGTGTTAATCGCGATGCTACACACTGCCGGTATGATAAGGAGCCTACGGGTCACACACATAGAAGATAATTTAAGAACCAGTTTATAAGAAGGGTGTTTTCGTCTTTTTAGGCAAAATGGTATTTTGGTAATCTCACAGTGCAATTAAATTTGCCGAGGTCGTAGCCTTTATTTAATTTGATATTAAAATTATCTAAGTGAGATTACATTTAAATATGTGTTCACATATAATTAAATAAATTATCATTATTATTAAATGTTAATATATATATATATTAATTGAATTTAATTGAGATAATGATAATTAAAACTAAAATATCTAAATGGGGTTGTTTGGATACAAGGGGTGTTTGGGTTGGTGCCCAAGCCCATTCCATGATGGAATAGGGCAAAGTGTGCACTATATAAGTGCAACATTTTGTGAATTAATCAATTTAATTCATTCAATCAAAACATAAAATATTCCAGCCCCTTTCTCTTCTTTCCACGCCAGATTTCCATTTTGCTTGAATCAAATCTCTTTTGATTTCTTCTTGGTTCTTAAGGCTAAAGAGGATCTAGCAAATCCCTCTTTAGTTCCTTAGGGTTATCTTCGTGTGGACTATATTGGTTCAATCCTACTCCTGGGTCGGTAGCGAAACTCGTTCAGAGACAAGTTGGAGGTGTTAGAGTAGATGCCCTAGAGCCAATCAATTATTGTAGAATTGACTCTTTGTAATAATGTTCATTAATCAATAATAAAAGGCATTTTATTCTATATCGTGTAAATCATTATTATTGCAATATGTGTTGATATATGTCCTTAGAATGGTAGAACCGTGATGAGGGTATCAAGTGTTTCAAATTTTGATAGTGAGAACCCTATGAGCACACATGGTGGCCATTCTAGAAACGTCCGTAGCCCTAATATTACTCTCTAGTAAGGGCACAGATAATACGGTAAGGCTATCATAGTGTTGAACGACCCTGTCGAAAGGCAGTGACTGATCTCACTTGTCAAGGTTGTTTGGTGACAACCTGGTGCAACACATGGGTGTTTGTTGTAGGCGATTACACCACAGCAAGTTCACTGGACTGACCCACCAGAGGATTCCATATGGATGGTAACCCCAGTGTCTATGGAACAAATCCTCTAACGAATGGTGGTGCATGTGATCCTTAGACTTGAGATCACCGGAGCGCCTTGTGCACCGATTGGTGTAGTTTGACACTAGCCTAACGCAGTTCTTTTCAGAGCTGTCAATACGGTGGTGATTGGCTGCATCAAGGAGTGTATCAAGACTATGGTGGATTGACAGAGGATTTATCACTCCCGGGTACGGGAGAAAGTTATCTCACGGCGCAATTCAGTATATGGCAATGACACTAAAACTGTGGCCACAGTGGGATTGAGTTGTTGCTCTATCCAGTTTATAATACGGGTCATTGGTCCAGAAACTGAATAAATAATATCGAGAGTAACCGAAGGTTGACACTATTTCTATGCCTTCGTCTCGTCGAGATAACGTATGATGAAAGGATCGAATTGCACGGTAACCATATCGTTGACAGGTAGCTACTTTGCTGAATCCGAATCTATCGGGTGGCCATGATGCCTTGCTAGGGGCCAATCTTGGTCTGTGTATTAGTGAGACGATTAATTGGTGTTAATCGCAATACTATACACTGCCGATATGATGAGGAGCCTAAGGGTCACACACATAGAAGACAATTTAAGATGCAAGAAGAAAGAAGGGCGTTTTCGTCTTTTAAGGCGAAAGGGTATTTTGGTAATTTCACAGTGCAATTAAATTTGCTGAGGTCGTAGCCTTTATTTAATTTGTTAGAAAAATTAAATAAGTGAAATTACGTTTAAATGTGTGTTCGCACATATTTAAATATATTATCATTATTGTTAAATGTTAATATATATTTAAATATATATATTAATTGATTTTAATTGAGATAATGATGGAAATTAAAATAAATCAAATTGGGAGTGTTTGGCAACATGGGGCGTTTGGGTTGGAGCCCAAGCCTATTCCGTATGGGATTAGGGCAAATTGTTTTTAAGTATAAAAGGAAAAGTGTGTGATTTTTTAATTAATGATTTTTCTTTGTAAAACACAAAAATACACACAGCAGCCCTTTTGCTTCTCCCACGGCAGTAACATCTTAAGCCTAAAAATCAATTCAATTGATTTTTGTTTTCTTCTTAATCTTGAAGCCAAAGAGGATCTAGCAAATCCCTCTTTGGTTCTTTTGAGATTGTCTTCGTGTGGACTACGCAGGTTCGATCCTACACTTGGATCGGTAGCAAAACGTTCGACGACAAATTTGGAGGAGCCTTCAACGTGCGTTTGTTTCTCTTAACTCATGTTGAATATTTATGCAGATTTTATTTAATATAAATTGTTAAAATCATACCCTTGATCTTGGCTCATGTAAACGATCCTGTTATTTTATTTTTCGTTTCCGCTGCGTATACGGGACCGTTTACTAACAGTGGTATCAGAGCCTAGGGTACTGAATTTTACAATTTTTATGTGTATGGTTGATAACATGTATTTGATGATAATATGTTGCCATATTGAATCTGCGTAAAATCTGTCTTAAAACGTGTTTTTAAGAAATTGATTAATCAATTAATTTTTTAATTTGTTGATGATCTGTTGGTTTGGTATAATATTTGATGGATTTTTGTTGAGATCAATGTGTTTAATTGATTGCAAAATCCGTTTAGAGTGTTTTTGGTTGCTGTATGAACAGATCCGAAGCTACAGATCTATGTACGCTCGCTGCAGTGATATAACCCATCGCCGCAACGAGCATTGTTCACACTGGCGCTAGTGACAAGCGTTGTACGAAAAACCAGTGCTCACCGCGGCGATCGTCCTTTAGACTAGCATTGTATGAAAAACCAGTGCTCACCGCGGTGATCGTCCTTTGGACGAGCGTTGTACAAAAAACAGCGCTCGTCGCGACGATATAACCCATTGCCGCGGTGATCGTCCTCTGGACAAGCGTTGTACGAAAAACCAGCGCTCGTCGCGGCGATATAACCCATCGTCGTGGCGATCGTCCTCTGGACAAGCGTTGTACAAAAAACAGCGCTCACCGCGGCGATATAACCCATTGTCGCAGTGATCATCCTTTGGACGAGCGCTGTACAAAAAACAGCGCTCGCCACGGCGATATAACACATCACTGTGGTGATCGTCCTAGGACTGGCGCTGTACCAAATCACCGTGGCGAATGTACGTAGAGCGTGGATGTCAAGTAACCAATGCACGCTGCGACGATCTAACTCATCGCCGTAGCGAGCGCACTTTCAAGTGTGTAGGGGCTAAAATGCAAAGTTTCAAAACTTTTGGACCAAACGTAGATCTACAAATTGTCAAGGCGTAAATTATAATTAACCCACTAATTTCAAAAATTGATTGTTTTTTAAATGTAAGCTTTGTACTTGTTTGTATATTGCATGGTACCCGATACATGAGCCTTAGACCTAAGGGTGAATGTTTTAAAATATTCTTGGGTATGTATGATTGTATAATTTATTAAATAGCGTTTGCATGTCCTGCCTTTCTCATTTTTCTCGATGTAAATTCTCTTCTCATCTAATTCCCCTTGAATGTAAATCGAGGTTTCTAAATTTGTTGATGTAATGAATTTGTATAATTATTTATTGTAAATTTAGAACGATATTTTTGTAATGTACTTGAAGACGGAGTAAAGGATGAGGCAACCATACTTGAAGACTCAAGATATTTATTACAGGACCCCTAGGTGACCCACTGATTCCTCTAGGCTCGAGGAAATCGGTTTTAGTTAGGCCATGTACCGGCACGTTTTATATTATGTTTAGAATGCATGCTAAGGTTAAATGTTGAAGAACATGCCAAACAATGCCATTCTAACAAAGATAATAATCTAGTGAGACATTAAATAACAAACCCCTCAACTAAGGTATATTAAGTCACGTAAGCCTTCCATCACCATGGTTTTAATCAAACCACTGTTCGTCGAAACCTTGTTCGCCAAAGCGAAGGGTACACTTCTACCAGTGGGAGGTTAAAATGCATTGGAGTTTTCCTTAATGGTGATGGGTCGACTTAAAATGACAGTTTTGCTTGTTCGCCAAAACGAAGGTAGATAAACACGTCATAAGCATAGTAGAGCAGTACACATATAATGTGTACGTGGTGACATGTAGTGTCCACTCTACTGATACTGAGAATCACACTTGAGGACAATGGCATGTAGTGTCCATTGGATTGTGTGATTGGCTTGTTGGCTTTCTCACATTTGAGGTTGATAGTGGGAGCTATCAACTGGTGTGGATTAAGTTTGTTGGCCTACCTAATCAACTCATTTTGGCTTGTTCGCCAAAGCGAAGGTTTGAAATGGGCAGGATGGGATCTCGGTCCACTAGGAAAGTCAACGGGCTTTCCCGAGTTAATAGTGAGGGCTATTGGCTTGAGTAAAATAGTGGGAGCTTCGTTTAATAAAAGACCATATTAAACAATAATAATGAACATGGTAATAACGGTTACTTTTTCTGCACTTGTAGATTCACTTAAATTTGAGCAAAATGATCCCAACATCACTGCGACAAATCATCGAACTGGGAGAGAAATGGAATGGTGAAAATTTCGTTGACTGGTATAGAAGTATAAATAATATACTTCAGTCAAGCGATAGATTATACACCATTGAGCAAGCTCTATCACCAGAGCCTGCTGATAGTTCTATCCATGAGACTGGGTATGTATATGTGAAGCATACACATGATGCAAAAGCATAAATGACTAGATACATTGTGCTTGCATCAATGGCACCATTACTGCGACAACAGTGCCAGAAAATGGATTTAGCTTCTATTCTTCATTTTCTTCGAAGAAATGAGAAGCATATGGTGTCTCGGTCATTATTCAGATGTAGGATGGAAGAGGGTACCAAAATTGGCGATCATATACTCAAGTGGATCGAGTATATGGACAAGCTTGAGATTTTGGGATGTGGACTTAATGAAGGTTTAGCGATAAACCTAATATTACAGTCTTTGCCAAATTCTTATTCTCAATTTGTCTATGACTTTATTGAGGAAGATAAGAAGAATACCCTTTCCGAGCTTCAGGATTTGTTGAAGGCTACTGAGTCAGGCATGAAAATGTTAGAAACATTGACGTTGGTTGAAGCCAACTCAAGTGAAAAGGAAAGGGCTTAGAAGTCGATGGAAAGAAGTGTTGCTGAAAGGAAAGGCATTTGTCCTCACTGTAGGAATCCCAGCCATTGGAGGAAACATTGCAAGGCCTTCCTAGCAAAAGGGAAGAAGAATGTTACTTCTTCATCAGGTACGTTCTTGAGATTAACTTCTCCCATAAAGACCTAGTTGACACAAGATATGGTTCTCACATTTGATTGATGTGCAGGAACTACGGTAAAGTAGATTGCTCACCGAGGGAGAGGTGGACCTACCAGTTGGAAATGAAGCACGTGCTGCTACATTTGCTGTAGGATCTTATCATCTGATTTTGCCAATAAACTAGTTTCTTAGAACTCATGAATTATTATGATTTTTCTTCAATTTCTAGAAATTATATTTCTGTGTCCATTTAGGACAAACAAGAATATTAGTTTGCTAATGGACTATTGTCCTTGAGTCTAAATAATATTCTTTATGGAACTATTTCATAATAATATGTTCTTTAAGAAAGACAATAAGGATAATCTCAAAATGACAATTATGCCAACTTTGGCAAGTTGAGCCAAACGAACCTGAAGGAATATGGGATAGTATCACAACCCACCTCTCTGTATACACCCCAAAACAATGGAGTGTCAAAAAGGATGAATAGGACCTTACTAGACATGGTTAGGTCCATGATGAGTTTTAGTGATTTACCTGCATCATTCTGAGGTTATGCCCTAGAGACTGCGACTCACGTTTTGAACCGTGTGCCATCAAAGTCTGTAGATAAGTCTCCATATGAGCTATGGAGTGGACGAAAGCCCAACTTGTCTTATCTAAGGATTTGGGGTTGCGAAGCTTATGTTAAGAAATTGACTTCGAACAAGCTGGGCCCAAAATCCTGTAAATGTATATTTGTGGGGTATCCAAAGGGACCAAAGGATACTACTTCTACCACCTGGAAGAGCGCAAAAATTTTTGTTGCTCGTTTGGTGTCTTCCTAGAAAATGAATATTTTCTAAGAAGTACTAGTGGGAGAAAAGTATAACTCGACGAAGTTCTAGAACCGCAAGATATACTAGACAAAGGACAGGATGATGTGCCACAGGAAGTGGTTGATCATCATGAGGAGGTTACTCCACATCTAGTGGATCAAATTGAACCACCTCAGGTAGCACAGAGCTACGTAGATCTGGGAGAGTACGCCATGAGCTCGAGAGATATGGTTATCTCGTGACTTAACATGGTGATGTACTAGTCTACCAAGATGATGAACCCAGAACTTACGAAGACTTGATAGTTTTTGATATGCCCGACTTTGATGTGATATTGGGCATGGATTTCCTAGGGAAGTATGGATTAGAAATTGATTGTCGGAAGAAGAAAGCGAGATTTAATCTCGATAGTGGAGATAAATTTAGTTTTTGAGAGGGCCATCAGTTGAGTATGTTTATTAGTAGTGTAAAGGCAAGAAAGATGTTGAGGAAGGGGTGTTCTTGTTATATTGCCCATGTAGTGCAGAGTGGTGAGGTTCCACAGCCAGAAATTCAGAGAGTGCCGATAGTTCAAGAATTTTTAGATGTGTTTTAGGAAGACTTACCAGGGTTGCCACCGGAAAGAGAGGTTGAGTTTAGTATTGAATTAGCACCAAGAACAGCACCCATAGATAAAGCCCCTTACCGAATGGCCCCAGCAGAGCTTTGAGAATTAAAGAAGCAACTCCAAGAGCTTTTAGATAAAGGCTTTATCCGACCGAGTTATTCTCCCTGGGAAGCTCAAATTCTATTTGTTAAAAAAAAGGATAGGTCACTACGGATGTGTATTGATTACACAGAGCTGAATAAGGTGACAGTGAAGAATAAGTACCTGTTACCTCGAATAGATGATTTGTTTGACCAGTTGAAGGGAGCAGCAGTATTCTCCAAGATTGATTTGAGGTCAGGGTACCATCAGGTAAGAGTGGCCGAGCAGGATATAGCTAAGACTACTTTCCGTATAAGGTATGGGCACTATGAGTTTGTAGTGATCCCGTTTGGCTTGACAAATGCCCCAGCTGTTTTTATGGATTTGATGAACAAAGTGTTCCATGACTGTTTAGATCAGTTCATAGTGGTGTTCATTGATGATATTCTGGTTTACTCCAAATCGAGAGAAGAGCATGAGGAACATTTGAGAATAGTGTTGCAACGGTTGAGAGAAAAGTAGTTGTATGCTAAATTTTCCAAGTGTGAGTTTTGGCTCGATCAAGTAATATTTTTGGGCCATACAGTGTCTAAGGAAGGGATTTCAGTAGATTCGAGTAAGATAAAGGCAATCCTTGAGTGGCAGAGGCCGAAGACAATAAAAGAGGTCAAATGTTTCTTAGGCCTGACAGGTTATTAAAGACAATTTGTTGAAGGGTTCGCCAGTTGGCTAAACCATTGACAGCTCTTACCAAACAGAAGACTCCTTTTGTATGGTCAGAAGTTTGTGAGGACTATTTCCAAGAGTTAAAGTAGAGGTTAACATCAGCTTCAGTGTTAATGTTACCACATGAGGGTGTAAATTATGACATTTATACGGATGCCTCATTGCAAGGACTGGGCGTGGTATTAATACAGCTAGGTAGGGTAATAGCTTATGCCTCTCGGCAATTGAAAGAATACGAAACAAGATACCCTACGCATGATTTAGAGTTAGTAGTCGTGGTCTTTGCTTTGAAGATTTGGAGGCATTACCTTTATGGAGCAAAGAGTAACATTTACACTGATCATAAGAGTTTAAAGTACTTCTTCATTCAAAAGGAGCTGCATATGAGACAGGGAAGGTGGTTAGAGCTAGTGAAGGATTATGAATGTGAGATCAAGTACCAACCGGGTAAAGCCAATGTAGTAGCTGATGCCCTGAGTAGAAAAGCCTATCTATCCCGACTCACCAAGCAGAAAGAACTAATAGAAGAGTTTTGTCGAGAGCAGATTGAAGTGATTCCGGGAAAGATTGTCAGGTTAAAGATTCAGTCTACTTTATTGGAGGACGTTAAAGAAAAACAAGTGGCCGATGAGTGGTGTCAGAGGTTAGTGCAGCAAGTGCTTGAGGGCAAGACAATGGAGTTCTACTTAGTTGATGGTGTCCTCTATTTCAGAAATCGGTTGTGCATTCCTCCGAACGATGCGTTGAAAAAGAAAATTCTGTTGGAGGCTCATGACACACCATACACTACTCATCCTAGAGCAACCAAGATGTAAAGAAAGGCTACTGGTGGCCAGGTATGAAGAGAGATATTGCGGAGTTTGTAGCTAAATGTTTGACATGTCAACAGGTAAAAGCAGAACACCAAAGGCCGTTGGGGTTGCTTCAGCCACTTAGTATTCTAGAATGGAAATGTGAGAGCATTTCGATAGATTTTATCACAGGTCTCCCTAGAGTATAGAAGGGATATAATGCTATATGGGTGATTGTGGATAGATTAACTAAGTCTACCCATTTCCTTCCAGTAAAGGAGAGTACCACCTCGGATCAGTTGGCTTAAATTTATGTGAAAGAGATAGTCAGGTTACATGGTGTGTCCAAGATTATAGTGTCAGACAGAGATTCAAGATTTCTCTCAGCTTTCTAGACTAGTTTACAGAGAAATTTGGGTACCCGTTTGGCATTCAGTACTGCCTATCATCCTCAGACGGATGGCCAAACAGAGAGAACAAATTAGGTGTTTGAGGATATGTTGAGAGCCTATTGTATGGATTATAGAATGTCATGGCACGAAATGCTACCTTTGGTGGAGTTTGCCTATAATAATAGTTACCAATCTACAATTAAGATGGCGCCTTACGAGGCTTTGTATGGTAGATGATGTAGGTCTCCACTACATTGGGATGAGATAGGTGAAAAAGATGAGTTGAGTACTGCTCTCAGGCCAAAGATGACTCAGAAAATGATAGAGGATGTAAGATTAATCAAAAAAAGAATGAAGCAAGCCCAAGATCGACAAAAAAGTTATGTCGATTTGAAGAGGAAAGAAGTAGAATTTCAAGTGGGTGATAAAGTGTTTCTGAGAGTTTCCCCTTACAAGCAAGTGATACGCTTCGGGAACAAAGGGAAGTTAGCACCAAGATTCATAGGTCCATTTGAGATATTGCAACGAGTAGGAAAGGTTGCCTACATATTGGCACTGCCACCTAGTATGGACAAGGTGCATGATGTTTTCCATGTCTCGATACTGTGGAAGTATGTAAGTGATCCCTCCCATATTCTGAGTGTAGAGGATATTGAGTTAGCAGAGAACCTCGTGTATGAAGAACATCCAGTACAGATTCTAGATCGAAGGATTAAAGAGCTTCGGAACAAGAGTATTCCGCTAGTGAAGGTCCTTTGGAGGAATCACAAGATAGAAGAAGCGACATGGGAGGTAGAACGAGACATGTAGAATCGCTTCCCGGAGTTATTTGTGTGAATTTTGGGGACGAAATTCTTTTAGGGGGGGAGAATTGTAACGCCCCGCTTGAGGTAAGTAGTTAAGATTTGCTGTATTGCTTAAATGTTCATTGATTCAGCTTTAATTGAGTTTGTTTATTGTTATTAATATTTAGTTGTTGTTTTGAGTTGTTGTAGAGAGAAGACAAGACAACAAGGGAAAGGAAAAGTACTAGAGAAGTCACTTTTTCACAAGGTAAGTAAATCCAACTCAAGTGGAGATTTAAGAACTCTTTTCAGTAGAGATTTATGTATGTATGTGTATACCTTATGTTCATTGAGAAATTGAGATGAGATGAGATGAGATTATAGTTATTATGAGTATTGAATGTATTAGAATATGAGAAGTGTTGAGATTTTATGGTGTTGAGTTGAGTTTGATTGAAGTTGAAGGGAGTTTGAGTAAACCCTATAGAAGTGTTTGTTTTATTGACAAGAAATTAGAGTTTATGAGAGCGTTTTCTCCCATATAAGGAAGGTTCAAGAGAAGAGAAGAGTTATTGTTAACATAGATTTTTATATGCACATGAGTTGCATGATGAAATGCTCAAGAGAAGCATGAGTAAGAGTAGAAAGCCTTAATTATTACTACATAGCATAATTGCATTTCATTAGTGCATTAATGAGCATGAGTCATCCATATGCATTACAGAAAGAGTAGAAAAAGAATAGAGAATTTTGAGTATGAGCTTTAGTAAAGAGAAAGAGAGATTGAGCACTAGAGAATAAAAGAGAGAAAAGAGCATAGAGTAGGTTGTGCGATGGGGAACCCGTGAGTAATGGGTAGAGGATTCCTGCATGTACGCCGCATTGAAAGAGCGGCGTGAGTATGAGAGAGAGAAGTGGTGTAGCCCGTGAGAGTGCATACGGATGAGGGCTATACCCGAGAGTACCCGAGAGAGAGAGATTATACATTCACATGGCCAAGGGTTCCGAATCCATGCATAACTGAGTCCGATCGGCTAGAATGAGTAGAAGTCACGTAGAGTGGGAGCAAGTCCCAGTCGTGCCTCCGGTAAGATGAGGCCGTGACTTACTAAAGAGAGTTAGCAGAAAAGATTTATGAGAAAGAGAAAACAGAGAGAAGTATAAGAGAAAGAGTAAATGAGAATTGTAAGGAAAGAATTAGAGAGAGTTACGGGGTTAGATGAGTAGAGGATTTACTTACTGAGCATTGTTTTAGTGCTCACCCCGTTGTTGCCTATGTTTTGCAGGATCTAGGTGAGGACACGGTCGGATGGGCGTCAGCAAGCGAAGGGAAATGGCTACATTGTCCACCACGTTTTTGATCACTTTTGTACATGATACAATTTTTGTGTAAAGAATATCTATATACATATATATGTTTAATGAAAGAAAATTTTAGGCCCAACTATTTATGTTATTTTCCATGTGCTTTCATTATGTATCTTTTATGAGTATATGAGTAGAAAGAGGCTATTACATTACCCTCAAGCACATCACGAATTATGTATGAGGCACCTTGGTGAGAACATAAAACAAAAGTTTAAGTGTGCTGGCCTCCTTCAGACATACCACATGGCAGCAAAAGTTTATCGAGTTAATGAGTTCGAGGAGCACTTCTGGCAAATCCGAATCAATGATGATAGAATTGCTAAGTATCTTAAGCATGATGTTGGTTTCGAGCGATGGAGTAGAGCTTACTTTCCTGGAAGAAGGTTTGATGTCATGACCACGAACATAGCCAAGTCCATAAATTCGAAGTTGTTAATAGAAAGTGAGTTTCCAATAGTTGCTTTTTTTGACGCAATCCAGAGGACATTGTCACGGTGATTCCATGAGCGTCATACGGAGTCAGATAATTTTACCACAACCCTTGTTTCGTCAGCTGAAAAATTATTGAGAGAATGTATAGAACAGTTAAACGCATTGTTTGCCTATCCTCTTAATGCTTAAGAGTTCACCATGTGCGGCTATGGTCTGGATGCCCTAATTAACCTTCTTAGTAAAACTTGGAGTTGTAAAGTGCTTGACATTCAACGTTTACCTTGTCCTCATGCACTAGCAGCGCTAAAACACCAACGGAAGTTGGATTTTGGTTCAATAATTTACATGGAACTTTGCTCCTCTCTCTATATGGAAAATCAGTACATGATGGCTTATTCGGAAATGATATATCCAATTCCTCCAAAAGAGTTGTGGGTGGTGCCACCAGAGTTGGTTGACATTATCATCCATCTGTCGTTCAAGAAGACAGAAAAGGGGAGAAAAAGAGTTAAGCGTATTCCATCAGCCTGTGAGGTTCCCTGGAGGATGAATAAGTTCTTAATTTGCAAGCAACCTAGCCACAAGAGAAGTAGTTGCTAGAATCGATCACATGCAGATCCAGAAAATTAGGTTCGAATCGATCAAAAGCAAGAAAACAAGCAATTTGCAGATAAGATTGGATCGCTTAAGCGACATGAGATCGCTTAACCTATTGGCTGTTATCCACAGATCTAAATAGCAAATCGTTTAAGCAATCTTAGGTCACTTAAGCGATCTGATGTTCAAATCTGCAAATAAGAGCCAATCGCTTAAGCAAACCTTGTTCGTTTAAGCGATCTGCTCTTACCTATAGCTCTGAACATAAGATAGCTTAAACGACCTAAGATCACTTAAACGATCTACTGCTCATATCAGATCTGGTGAACACTAGATCGTTTAAGCGATCCTTGAACGCTTAAGCGATCCTTGGACGCTTAAGCGATCCTTGGTCGCTTAAGCGATCTGCTGTTCATATCAGATCTGATGACCACCAGATCGCTTAAGCAACGTAAGGTCGCTTAAGCAATCTTTCCTTATATGCAGATCTGACAAGCAGATTGCTTAAGCAGTCAAATGAAGTTATTATGTTTCTTTTTTGTGGTGCATTAAACTGATTTTATGTCTCTTTATTTCTAGCTATGTCATCAAGAAGAAGGATGAAATCGAGAGAGTTGCCAAGGCCAACCGTTGAAGAGTTGTTTTCAATTTTTTAAGTTTTAAATTTAATTGTTACCTTTAATAAATCATCCTTTATAACATATTAAATCAAATTAATTATTTTTCATTTTCATCCATTTTAAATAGGGTTTAAGTAAGTAAAATTTCACATATTACCTTTGTACGACACTAATTTCTGCCCAAAGAAGTGCAACAGGCAAAATAAATATTATCAACATAATTGTCGTATCAAGTCAATCAATCAATCAATTTACTGAATTAGTCATGAGTATGGCAGGTTAGTAGAAACATACCTCATTTCACAAATATGGATGGTTGATTGAAGATAGAGCTCACCCATAATACGGAATATAATTTCTCACTCAAACGTGCATAATATCAAAAGATCGGTGAGATAAGAAGCAAAATGGCCTTGGTCGCTTAAGCAATCATGAATCGCTTAAGCGACCAAGGCCAAAAGTGAAGAATCACTTAAGTGATCTTGATTTTGCCTTGGACATGATCGCTTAAGTAACCTAGGGTAAAAGTGAAGAATCGCTTACGCAAGACTTTAAATCGCTTAAGCGCTCATGCACCTGGGGTGACTTGATTCTGCCTTAGACATGATCGCTTAAGCGATCAAAGGTAAAAGTGAAGCATCACTTAAGTGATCTTGATTCTAACTTGTATGTGATCGCTTAAACAACTAAAGCTAAATATACTAGATCGCTTAAGAGAGACCTAAAATTGCTTAAGCAATCCAGTATAGTCGGATGACCTTTATTCTACCTTTGACAAGATCGCGTAAGTGATTTATTATCGTTTAAGCGACCAAGGCTAAATAGACAAGATCGCTTAAACGAAACCATATATCGCTTCAACAATTAAGGATAATTTACTTTGGTACTTTAAAAATATTAAAATTTGTATCATATAGAATCATTCTATACTTTAATATTTCTTTTCCATGTTTATGTACAGATGTAAAAAAATTAGTTTAATTAAAATATAATTTTGAAAAAAAAATCGATTAAGTGATACAAATAATCAAATCAATTAACACAAGACAGATCATGGTCCACTGAACTAATCGTACAGTCAAAATTGAAGCTTATTTCAATCTAATCATTCTCAAATACATCATCCATATTTATGAAATGAGATACGTTTCTACTAACGTGTCACACTAGTGCGCTATGACATTCATCCATATATCATACGGTTGTAGCCTTAATATGTGTTGATGGAATTAGGTTGTAAATAATCCTTCTTAATTGGCCTTAATAGTGTTAATAACCGGTGTCGCTTAACATTAATGTTAATAATCATGTGATGTTGTGAACATCCGAAGTTCACATTAACGTCACTTAATATGGGGTTGACAACCTACTTGAAAAAAAAAAATCGCTTAAGCGATCCAATGTTTATAAGCTTTCATTGCTTAAGTGATAATGTAAATCGCTTAAGCAATCTTGTGAAAGGCATAATAAAAATAATCCAAATACATTGAATCGCTTAAGAGATTTCATGTCTCGCTTAAGCGATCATGTATATTTAGCCTTAGTTGCTTAAGCGATCTAGTACAGTCGCTTAAGTCATCACGTACAAGCCAGAATAAAGATCACTTAAGTGATGCTTCACTTGTACGCTTGGTCGCTTAAGCGATCATGTCCAAGGCAGAATCAAGATCACTTAAGTTATACTTCACTTTTACCCTTGGTCGCTTAAGCGATCATGGATTGCTTAACTGATCACGTGCAAGGTAGAATCAAGATCTTTCATATGCACAATCGCTTAAGCAATTTATGGTCTCGCTTAAGCGATCCTTCGCTTTTACCCTAGGTCACTTAAGCGATCAAGTCCAAGGTAGATGCATGATTGCTTAAGCAATTTATGGTCTCGCTTAAGTGATTTTTCACTTTTACCGTTGGTCGTTTAAGTGATTTGGGATCTTTTAAACCATCAAGTCCAAGGCAGAATCAAGATCTGCCCAGATGCACAATCTCTTAAGTGATTTATGGTCTTGCTTAAGTGATTATTTACTTTTACCCTTAGTCGCTTAAGCGATTTTGGATCGCTTAAGCAATCAAGTCCATGGCAGAATCAAGATCTGCCAAGATGCATGATCGCTTAAGCGATTTATGGTCTCACTTAAAAAAATTCTTCACTTTTACCCTTGGTCACTTAAGCGATTAAATCCAAGGCAGAATCAAGATCTGCCCAGATGCACGATCACTTAAGCAATTTATGGTCTCACTTAAGTGATTCTTCACTTTTACCCTTATTTGCTTAAGCGATCATGAATCGCTTAAGCAATCATGTCCAAGGCATAATCTAGATGTTCCCAGATGCATGATCGCTTACGTGATTTATTGTCTTGCTTAAGTGATCCTATATAGAAAACACTTGGTCGCTTAAGAGATATATGTAGTCGCTTAAGCGATATATGTAGTCGCTTATATATCACTTAAGCGATAATAGGCAATACATATTTTTTCCAGCTTTTCTCCTGAATTTTGACAAACTAAAATCACCAACACATATTAATTTTATATTTTCTCCTGGATTTGAAAACCTAATTGCATCAACACATCGATGCCATTTAACAAGAATACTAAATAAACTCAAACTCAAACTCAAAAGAGGGAAAGAAATACTGAATTGCTTTTGTACAAATCTGAAATGTGTCAATTACTTTAAATTACAACATTATATACAACAAATAAATGTTCTATATACACCAACAAAAGCAGGGCCGATAGCCTCCATTCCCCCTCTTCATCATTCTCTTGAGCCACTTCCCCATCCTCCAAAATTATCCAGTACACCTTCAGCATCAACAGCAACAACAACAACCTCTTTGTCTTCTTCTATAGCACCCCTTCAAACATTATCCAGCCTTGGCCTTAGGACGCCTAACAACACCAACTGATCCAATTCAAGAAAATCCAATTATTCAAGACAACCCAATAAGACAGCATCACACAAACTACAAAATTCTAAGTCTAACTTCCATACCTTTTGATAACAACATCAATAATGACTTGGATTGGGTTCTGGTCAATCAAAATGGATCTATATGCCCATGGAAGCACTCAACAGCCCAACGCTCCCAATAGTTGCTTATTGTTTCGTCATTTAAGCTGTCCATCGAGGTGTTGGTCATGTCAAACTCAGTAAATTTTAGTGCATATGCCCCGCAATCAACACTACAATAGGAGGAAGACATTAGCATTAGAATCAGCTTATAAAACAATTGTATTATGTAAGTTTTATATAAAATTTACTTTGAGTCATTTGTCGGGATGGGAAGATGCTTGAGTGGCCACTTTCCTGTCAGTAGTTCATCACCCAAGTGCTGAAACATCTCACTGTCATACAGCAGTCGCGGGAACAATATACACAGCGGTTACAACTCCATCTCCAACTACCTCTCTCAACAAATACTTGGGTTGCAATCAAGGATCTACAACAAGCCCTCCTTTAGTAGTGCGATGAAGGTTATCCAATGCATATCCTTGATGTTCATGATATAGTATACTCTTTTAACGTTTGCCCAACTATTGCCATGTTTGGGCCTTTCCCTCTGTACATACTGCATCATCTTGTCATCAAACCGAAAATCATTAGGGACATCGTCGAAGTCATCTATGGCCAATCTTTTCCACTTGTCTCCCCTTGTTGCACCTCTACCATTGGCCTTTTTCATTAAAGTGTCATATGTAGCCATCCCCAACCCTCCAACCCCCCACAAACAACCTTGCTATGGCCTCTCTTGCCTTCCCCCATCCTCTGGAACCCAAACAAAGCCACTCCCCTGATGCCCGCCAACTGCTCGACAAAACGCCACAACCACCGTAACAATAAAACCAACTACATATCCCCCAAATTCACACAAATCAATCAAATTTCTTATCAAATTCAAAACCACAAGTAAAAAACGTACCCTTTTTTCACCGGCGTCTTCCTCCTCGCTTGAATTCTCCCGACGTCCTCCTCTTTAGAACAATTTTCTAATTCTTCTCTCTGTTCTTGTGCCGCCATTGTCTCCTCTGCCTCTGGACCACCTTAACTCATCGAATGGTCCACTGGAGCGTCTTCTTCAATAGCCTTTCAACAATCGCCGCAGTTGGAGTCTAGGATTTGGAGTGGGGTTAGGTTTTCCTCCTTTTTGTGAATATTAGCCATGATTTTGTGTAAGGAAGCTTTAGGATTGAATATTTTTTTAAAATAGGGCACTTTTATTGTTGGAAATCGCAGAGAAATCAAAGGTGTTTGTTGGTCGTTTTTGGGTATATTGCTCGATTAAGTGATTTTGAAGGGTGGGGGTCATTTTTAATTTTCAAAATTTAAACAAACTTTCATTAATTATAATATTACCCACATATGTTTAAATCTTTTTAGTTTAACCTGTTTTACATGTTTAATGAATCCTAAGTGTGCCACGTCAGTTTTTCTAACTTAAAAAAAATTGAAAAATATTTTCAGGGTCATTTCTTTAAATGCAAACTTGGAAGGTCTGGCCAATTAAATTTCCTCTGGTTTTCCTGAAGATGTGTTACCCAAGACTATTATGATCCTTGCCAGAATTCTTGAAGAAAATGGTAGTTGGCCTGTGTTACAAGCAATTGCTTATTGCTCAAAAACAAATAGCTTCTTGAGGGGATGGACCTGATGGTAGTTTGGCAAGTGAGATTGTAGTCTGGTATTGTTTGTTATGTGTTAAAGTTATAGCCACATGTTGGTAATGGTTTTCAAAAAGTCTTGCTAAATGTTTAGGGAGTCTTGTCACATTGGTGGCTGGTAATTCTCTTTGTGTGATATTGGCCCATGTGGATTACATAAGGCCAGTTGTTAAAGCAGGGACTATTCCCTTATATGCTCAGCTAGTTCAAGGAATTGATCCTATTGTCAAAGAAATTGTTGTAGACATGTTTTACTTGTGGTTTGATTGAATTCTTGGTTTCAGCCTTATATTATAAATTTAGTTTTATGATTTCATTACGTCAATACTAAGTATTGTGGCTCCACTTTTCCCTGATTCCCTCCCCATTTCTATGATCTCATGCTTGCTCTTTTCACCTTGAACACACTAGCTTTTGGAAGCTAATGTAGAAGGTAGGTGCCCTATGTTTTATGTAACGCCCACATCGCGATACATAGCTTTACGTGTTCCCTAATACCCTTAGTTGAACTTTGTTAAAGATATCTTGAAGAAAATGCCTTAAAATTTCATTAGGGGTAAAATGGTCTTTTCACTCATAATTAGTTGAAAAATGGGAGGTCTGACTAGTTAATATATCAATACATATTGCAATAATAATGATTTACGCGATATAGAATAAAATGCCTTTTATTATTGATTAATGAACATTATTACAAAGAGTCAATTCCACAATAATTGATTGGCTCTAGGGCATCTACTCTAACAATTTATTGTCTCACTTAAGTGATCCTACATAGAAAACCCTTGGTCGCTTAAGAGATATATGTAGTCGCTTAAGCGATATATGTAGTTGCTTATATATCACTTAAGCGATAATAGGCAATACATATTTTTTCTAGCTTTTCTCCTGAATTTTGACAAACTAAAATCACCAACACATATTAATTTAATATTTTCTCCTGAATTTGACAACCTAATTGCATCAACACATCAATGCCATTTAACAAGAATACTAAATAAACTCAAACTCAAAAGAGGGAAAGAAATACTGAATTGCTTTTGTACAAATCTGAAACGTGTCAATCACATTAAATTACAACATTATATACAACAAATAAATGTTTTATATACACCCAAACAAAAGCAGGGCCAACAGCCTCCATTCCCCCTCTTCATCATTCTCTTGAGCCACTTCCCCATCCTCCAAAATTATCCAGCACACCTTCAGCATCAACAGCAACAACAACAACCTCTTTGTCTTCTTCTACAGCACCCCTTCAAACATTATCCAGCCTTGGCCTTGGGATGCCTAACAACACCAGCTGATCCAATTCAAGACAATCCAATTATTCAAGACAACCCAATAAGACAGCATCACATAAACTACAAAATTATAAGTCCAACTTGCATACCTTTTGATAACAACATCAACAATGACTTGGATTGGGTTCTGGTCAATCAAAATGGATCTATATGCCTATGGAAGCACTCAACAGCCAGCGCTCCCAATAGTTGCTCATTGTTTCGTCATTTAAGCTGTCCATCGAGGTGTTGGTCATGTCAAACTCAGTAAATTTTAGTGCATATGCTCCGCAATCAACACTACAATAGGAGGAAGACATTAGCATTAGAATCAGCTTATAGAACAATTGTATTATGTAAGTTTTATATAAAATTTACCTTGAGTCATTTGTCGGGATGGGAAGGTGCTTGAGTGGCCACTTTCCTATCAGTAGTTCATCACCCAAGTGCTGAAACATCTCACTGTCGCACAACAGCCGCGGGAACAATATACACAGCGGCTACAACTCCGTCTCCAACTACCTCTCTCGACAAATACTTGGGTTGCAATCAAGGATCTGCAGTAAGCCCTCCTTTAGTAGTGCAACGAAGGTTATCCAATGCATATCCTTGATGTTCATAATATAGTATACTCTTTTAACTTTTGCCCAACTATTGCCATGTTTGGGCCTTTCCCCCTGTACATACTGCATCATCCTGTCATCAAACCAAAAATCATTAGGGACATCATCGAAGTCATCTATGGCCAATCTTTTCCACTTGTCTCCCCTTGTTGCACCTCTACCATTGGCCTTTTTCATTAAAGTGTCATATGTAGCCATCCCCAACCTTCCAACCTCCCACAAACAACCTCGCTATGGCCTCTCTTGTCTTCCCCCATCCTCTGGAACCCAACAAAGCCACTTATTTGATGCCCGCCAACTGCTCGACAAAACGCCACAACCACCGTAACAATAAAACCAACTACATATCCCCCAAATTCACACAAATCAATCAAATTTCTCATCAAATTCAAAACCACAAGTAAAAAACGTACCCTTTCTTCACCGGCGTCCTCCTCCTCGCTTGAATTCTCCCGACGTCCTCCTCTTTAGAACAATTTTCTAATTCTTCTCTCTGTTCTTGTGCCGCCGTTGTCTCCTCTGCCTCTGGACCACCTTAACTCATCGAATGGTCCACCGAAGCGTCTTCTTCGATAGCCTTTCAACAGTCACCGCCGCCGGAGTTTAGGATTTGGAATGGGGTTAGGTTTTCCTCCTTTTTGTGAATATCAGCCATGATTTTGTGTAAGGAAGCTTTAGGATTGAATATTTATCGAAAATATGGCACTTTTATTGCTGGAAATCGCAAAGAAATAAAAGGTGTTTGTTGGTCGTTTTTGGGTATATTGCTCGATTAAGTGATTTTGAAGGGTGGGGGTCATTTTTAATTTTCAAAATTTAAACAAACTTTCGTTAATTATAATATTACCCACATATGTTTAAATCATTTTAGTTTAACCTGTTTTACATGTTTATGAATTCTAAGTGTGCCACGTCAGTTTTTCTAACTTAAAAAAAATTGAAAAATATTTTCAGGGTTATTTCTTTAAATGCAAACTTGGAAGGTCTGGCCACTTAAATTATCCTCTGGTTTTCCTGAAGAGGTTTTTACCCAGACTATTATGATCCTTGCCAGAATTCTTGAAGAAAATGGTAGTTGGCCTGTGTTACAAGCAATTGCTTATTACTCAAAAACAAATAGCTTCTGAGGGATGGACCTGATGTAGTTTACATAGTGAGATTGTTATCTGGTTTTTTTGTTGTGTAAGTTATAGCCACAAGTGGTAATGGTTTTCAAAAGTCTTGCTAAATGTTTAGGGAGTCTTGTCACATTGGTGGCTGGTAATTCTCTTGTGTGATATTGGCCCATGTGGATTACATAAGGAGTTGTTAAAGCAGACTATTCCCTTTATGCTCAGCTAGTTCAGAATTGATCCTATTGTTAAAGAAATTGATGTAGACATTTTTTACTTGTGGTTTGATGGAATTCTTGGTTTCAGCCTTATATTATAAATTCAGTTTTAATTTCATTAATTCAATACTAAGTATTTGTCTCCCTTTTCCTAATTCCCTCCCCATTTCTATGATATCATGCTTGCTCTTTTCATCTTGAACACACTAGCTTTTGAACTAATGTAAGGTAGGTGCCCTATATTTTATGTAACGCCCACATCGCGATACTAGCTTTACGTATTCCCTAACCCTTAGTTGAACTTTGTTAAAGATATCTTGAAGAAAATGCCTTAAAATTTCATTAGGGGTAAAATGGTCTTTTCACTCATAATTAGTTGAAAAAGTGGGGAGTGAAAAGAGATAGAATTTCATGGAGAATAATAAAAAGAGGCATATTGAATTGACTAAGGGACCATAGATGGAATTTCATAGATAGTGCAAGGGCAAAATGGGAAAGTAGAAGTATAAATGAGATATTTTGAGTTCATTCTTGAAAACTCTATCATCTCTACTCCCTCACACGCCACCTTCATCTCCAAATTCTCTCATTTCTTCATCAAATTCCAAGGCAATTTAGAGATTTTTGTTGGATTTGGTAGATATTCAATCCAAGCATCCAAAGTAAGAGTTCTTGCAATATGATGTGAGATTAATTTTTAAGTGTTGAATTCTTATAGTTATATGCTTAGGTTTAAGAAAAGATGAGATCTACCAAAAGAAGAGTTTTTAGTGTTGAATTGCCCAAGATCAAGGTAAGTAAATCCAACCCTAAGTTTGGTTTGAGTAAGTTTGTAGAGATTTGTACATGTTGTATGGCTTATGTTTTTCAGAAGTTTTGATGAGATTGATACTTGATGATAATTAAAATTCGCCATGAAAATGTAGACTTTGCCTATATGGTGATTGATGGAAGTTTGGTTGATTTAGAAAGAGTTTTTGTAGACTTTATGGAGTGTATTTCCTGATCAGTTTAGTGTTGATTTAATGGAGTTTTGATCCAATATGGTGCTTGAGAAAGAACTAGAAGTGTAGCCAAATAATTTTGAGTATGCATGCATTTGTTTGATGAAATCCTAAGAGAACATGTTACCATGGTTGCCTTGTCACGGCCGTGACCTTCTGGTGATTTTTAGACCATCTTACGATTGACTGGGTTGAGACCTAAACATAAATGTGTAGCCCTGTCTCTAAGCTTTAAACGAGACCAAGTTGTAGCAATCCGGTGTGTATAACTCGAGATATGCCTTCTTGGATATACTTGTGCAGAGTGACTACCTCAAAATATTTTTTAGTCTAATAATCTATGATATTTCAAGTATGGGAATGTTGTTGGTAAAAACACTATTCTTATGATTTTTTATATGCCATAAGTGCATTCTCACATTCTCACATTTGCATTTAGAAAGAATAGCAAGAATGAGCATAGTTCCTGCACATACACATGGATAGAATAGTAAAGAATAAGAAAAAGAAAGAAATAATTAATTGTAAAGATAAGAGAAGAGAAGGTTGTTGCAATGGGAACCCCTGAGTGAAAGAGAGAGTACTCCACATACGCCGCCTTCAGTGAGCGGCCTCAGAATCAGAAAAAAGTAAGTGTACAGTTCGTTAGAATGTATGTGATGAGAACTGTGCCAACAGAATTTACCTACATGCACGCTGTGTAATACCCAAGATGTCAAAGGTATGTTCCAACTCAAAATAGTCCTTTAAATGTTTATTTTATGTTAAAAAGCATAAAATCTAACTAAGGCAAAATAGTCAATTCATTTGAACGTATGATACTCAATTATCCATATAAAGGCTTGGGCAAAATGGTTATTTTGCCTATGGATAAGCTGAAAAATTACAGGATGAGTAGGCTTCATTGCATTTAATGGCATTATTAAGTAATAATTATATCTAGTGTGAAATGACCAAATCCTTATTGAAGAATTAAGGACTTATGAGTTATACATTTAAATAATTGGGCCAATAGCATAATTTTGGAAAAATAAAAATATTTTCCTATAAATGAGATGAAATTCGTTCAAGCCAAGGGAGAGAGCATTTCTTCAACATTTCTTCCATTTTCTCTCAAATCTTCCATGAAACAAACTTTCTTTCTCTAGGTTTTCAAGGAGTTTTGCATAATTTTCAAGGAGAACAAGATAGGAGCCTTGGATCTTCAATTTGAAGGGTTTAGGTAAGGATTAAAACTTTAGTTTGATGTGATTTGAAGATTTGAAGTAGATATTGAGTATATGTTATATATGTGGATTAAGGTGTAAAAGAAGTCAAGGCAAAGGATTGTTGAAGGAAGTCTTTAAAGGGTAAGAAGAACCCTCCCATGACTTTAGGGTTTATGCTAGGGTTTGTAGTTTTTTATGAAACCTAAATTAAGGCTTTAAAAAATTAGTTGATGGAAAGTGTAGTTGAACTCATTATTTCTACTTATTGCTTTGATTCATATACATAAAGTTATGGCTATTTATGTTTTATGAGTTTTGTATGTTTGATTGAAAAAATGAAGTATGGATGCTGATTGTGGCAAAACTTTAGTATGGGAGGCCACAGGTGTTGATGGTTGCTATTAAAGTGTTGAGGAATTGTTTGCATTTGCTTACCATGTTAGTATATGGCCTATTATGGGAATGAGATTTTACACTTCCTTTAAGATGTTAAAGACTATTAAGGGAGGTCTATTTGATCCATAAGTAACTGATATCCGTAAATTATACAGTTTTTATATGATCTCTTTGTCGGATTTCAATTACTTTCTAGTGAATTTCTACCTGATGGTGCGTAATTCTCTACTTTCGTGTTTCATGTTTAAAAGGACCTTTTAGCAAATAAAGGCAAACTTGGCATTGTTGTTGACTCAGAATTGAAGGATTCCAGAAGATAAGAGAGTTCCGGAGTAGGACAATGCACGATGAAGCTTGTTTCCAAGTAAGAGTCGAAAATCGAAGAATCGACGAAAAGGCAAGCAGAGTGCAGTTCTGTAATTTCAGAACTTTGAAGGAGCTTCGCCGCGGCGAAGACATTGTCTTCGCCGCGGCGAAGTTAGGCAGAATCGATTTTGGTTTTCATTCTTCGCCGCGGCGAAGAATTCTTCTTGCCGCGGCGAAAGTCAAAAATTAAAGTTTTGTAAACGCACAGTTTCGTGTGGTTTGTTTTGAACTGGGTTTTTGAGACTAGGATAAAAAAAACATTAACTTTTTAGAAGAGATATCTCTGGGCAGTAAGGTTAGCCGTCTTTTACAATTTTAGGAGAAAAAGCTTGTATTTTTCGGATTGTTAAGGGAAGATTCAGATTGCAACAGAGAAGATTCATCTTTTGGGAGATTTCTATTTATTTCATCTCAGTTTCATTTAGGTTTATTCTGTTTACTTTTATTTTCCGTTTTTTATTTTGATAAATTAGCTATGAACTAATCCTAGGGGTTAGGGTTTGATTGTATTTTGGATTTGAATGGGTGATTATGTGATTGTGCTATTTCCATGTGAATAAGCTGTGGTTGTGTGTACTCTGAAATTAATTGTTGTGATGTGAACATGATGAGATTGAGAAATATTCATGTTAAGCTTCATGGTATAACCATTATAGTATTGAATGCTAGAGATAGATTCAAGAATTAATGAAATCAAGTTAGGATTCTTGTGCTTCATGATTTAGAATTGTTACCTCAAATGTTGGGTGCGGAATGTATAATGATAAATAGGAAAACTAGCCCGAGAGGTATGTTATCATAGTAGTGAATCCGATTTAACAACCACTGCATGTGAATGTGAAAATAGTGTAACTTTTAGGTATAACCCATAAATATCCACCGAAGTCACACCTACCCTTTTTACTTAATTGAATCTTTGTGTTCCAATTGTTTTCCCTTTTTAAGGATTAGTTACTTGTTAGATTTTATTTGTTTTCGTTAATTACAAATTGCTCCCATAAATCCAGGATTTCAGTTGCTTCAACTTGTTAACGTGGAACTTAGTGCTTTGCTACCAGTCCTCGTGGGAACGATATCCTACCCATCACTCTATACTTGAGCGACTAGTGCACTTGCTAGTTTTGCATGTTGTAGTAACACGCATCAGTTTTGGCGCCGCTGCCGGACTGTTTTTAAGTTAACATTGAGTTTCTCCTGTTTTTAACTAGATGAAGTTTTTGTTTTTGTTTTTAATTTTGTTTGAGTTGTAATTTCACTTTCTTTCACTTGTGTTCTTCAGTTTATCGAAGAGCAAGATGTCAACCAGTGGTTCCTGTTGACCTTGAGCTTGAGAGGACTGTAAGAAACTAAACAGAGAGAGAAGAGAAAGAGATACACTTACTCAGAAACGGAAGAAGTTGTAGTTGAAATGGCTGAACCAGAAAATAGGACACTGAGGGATTTTCAGTTCCCACAGTGAACGAAGTGGTCAGTATTACGAGACCTACTGTACAGCTACACCTCGAGATCAAGCCGTATCATCCAGATGATCCAGCAGTCGTAAGATTCAACGTGATTTGAAGGAAGATCCGAATCAGCACATTGCAAATTTCCTGGAAATTTGCGACACCTTCAAGTCGAATGGAGTGGCGGATGATGCTATTAGGCTGCGTTTATTCCCTCTCATTGGAGATAGCAAAGGGGTGGTTAATGGCATTACCATCGGGAACAATTACAACATGGAATGAGCTGGCACAAAAATTTTGACCAAATTCTTCCTCCAGCGAAGTCAGCAAAGTTGAGAAATGATATCACATCATTTATACAAGATGATGCCGAGGTCGTGTACGGCTTGGGAAAGATACAAGGATTGATGAGGAAGTGCCCACATCATGTGTTGCCAGTTTGGCTTCAAGTCCAAACATTCTATAATGGGTTGATGGTAATGGCAAACCATGGTGGATGCAGCTTCAGGAGGAGCTTTGCAGAATAGACACCTGAAGAGCGTAGTGAGTTGCTTGAGGTTTTGGCAAGCACAACTACCAAGACCGAATGAGAGAGTAACAAACGAGGAAATCTCGGGTCTTCATGAAGTAATGCTTTCAACAGCCATCTCAGCCCAACTCACTGCACATTCAAAAACAGTTGGGAACTATGCAGGTAAACTCTATACAAGCACCTCAACTAACATGTATTTTGTGCAGGAAACCTGTGAGCACCGAGTGCCAAGTCGGAACACATTTGCACCGTCGTCTTCATCAACGGAGCTAATTATTCTTGGCAGGAAATCAAAGACGGCCGAACAATCCTTCTCCAACACACAATCCAGGGTGGAGACATCATCCGAATCTGGCTTGGGGATCAAAACCAACAGGGTACAATGGAACCAGAGGCAAGTTCCAAATAACCAGCCAGGGGTGACCAATCAACCGGGAGATCCAAGAGTGTCGAAGTTGGAGGATTATTCGGTAAATTCATGCAAGAGTCTACAGGGTTCATGAATGAGACGAGGACAACTTTGAAACCAAGGGGCGTCCATATCGGATCTTGAGGTACAGATGGGCCAATTGGCCGAGAAGCTGAATGATGACCACAGGGTTCTCTACCTAGCAACACAGTGACCAACCCACGGCAAGCAAATGCAATCATTTGAAAGTGGGACAGTTTTAGAAGAAGGGCCAGCCTACAAGAAGAGAGCAACCCGGGAAAGAGAGTATGAGAGAGAATGGATGAAGAATTATCTATTGTGAAGAGAATTCAGGTGCTTTAGGGGAAGAGAACAAGAGAGAGGATGAAAGGCAAAAGAAGAAGTTGAAATTGCCATTCCCCGATACCACACAGAATTAGCTCATCACCCTCCACCCGTGCCTTTTCCTCAGAGATTGAAGAAGAAGAATCAAGATAACAATTTTCGAAATCATTGAAATTTTAAAAAATTGCATATTAACATTCCTTTTGCAATGCAATACAGCAAATGCCGAGCTATGCGAAGTTCCTGAAGGAGATACTTTCGAACAAGAGGAAATTGAAGATGAGGAAACGGTGATCTAACGAAGAGTGTAGTGCAATCCTCCAAAAGAATTACCCCCAAAGCTCAAGATCCAGGGAGTTTCTATTCCTTGTATTATAGGGGATTTACTTTTGATCGGTGTGCTTTGTGATAGGAGCTAGTTAAATTTGTGCCTTTTTCGTTTTCAGGAGATTAGGGATTGGAAGTGAAGCCACGCAATGTCGTTGCAACTAGCGGATCGTCGATAAGCACCCGAGGGGGATAGTTAAAGTGGTTAGTGAAGGTGGGGAAAATAATATTTCCAGCAGACTTTGTAGTGCTAGACATGGAAGAGGATAAGGAGATTCCTCTCATTTTGGGCGCACCATTCTTGGCCACGGGGAGAGAGCACTGATTGACGTGCAGGAAGGGAAGTTGCTGTTAAGGTTCAGATGAAACAGTAACTTTTATGTGTTTGATGCGATGAACTTTCCGTCGGAAGCGGATTCATGTTTTAGTGTGGACGTGGTGGATGAACTCATTGTGGAGTCCATGGAAGAAACAGTCCAGAATTGCCTCTAGAAGCGTGTATAGCAAAATCGAAAACATAGAGGTTGAAGACCCAGCGGGAACGATTGTGCTAGAATGTTAGAAGCACTCCAACCAATTGAGGAGAGTCAAGATGCAGAATTTGAGGAATTTGACTTTGACAAAGAGAAGGCAAGGAAAATAATAACGAAGCTCCAAGGCTTGAACTGAAACCTTACCGCCTCACCTCAAATATGTCTATCTTGGAGATTCAGATACTTATCCGGTGATTATTAGTGCAGAATTGAGTGCCTTAGAAGGAAGGAATTGATTAGAGTGTTGAGGGAACATAGACTGGCGATTGGATGGACCATTGCGGACATTAGAGGCATATCACCCTCATTTTGCATGCATAAGATTCTCATGGAAGATGACTTTAAGCCGAGGGTGCAACCACAACGGAATTGAATCCTTCAATGAAGGAAGTGTGAGAAAGAGGTTGTGAAACTCTTGGATGCGGGGATCATCTATCCGATTTTCGACAGTCCATGGGTCAGCCGGTACAAGTTGTTCCAAGAAAGGAGGGTTACCGTTGTGAAGAATGAGAGTAATGAGTTGATTCCAACAAGGACGGTAACGGGTTGAGATGTGCATTGATTACCGTAAACTGAACGAGGCGACAAGGAAGGATCATTTTCCATTGCCCTTCATCGATCAAATGTTGGAGAGGTTGGCAGGACATGCATATTACTGTTTCCTATGATATTCAGGTATAACCAAATTGCCATCGCTCCGGAGGATCAAGAGAAAACGACCTTCACTTGCCCCTACGCCCTTTGCTTACCGAAGAATGCCGTTTGGTTTATGCAATGCACCAGCAACATTCCAAAGATGCATGATGTCCATCTTTGGAGACATGGTGGAAAGATTCATAGAAGTTCTTCATGGATGACTTCTCAGTTTTTGGGTCATCTTTTGACAATTGTCTAACAAATTTGTCTCTTGTTTTGCAGCAATGCACAGAAACAATTTGGTGCTATTGGGAAAATGTCACTTCATGGTCCAAGAGGAATTGTGCTCGGCATAGAATTTCCAAGATGGGATTGAGTTGATCGGGCAAAGACAGAAGTAATGAGAAGCTGCCACCGCCATCAAATGTCAAGGCAGTCCGAAGCTTCTTAGGGCATGCGGGTTTTACAGACGCTTCATAAAGGATTTTTCTAAAATCTCTAAACCCCTTTGCAATCTATTAAATAAGATGTTGTTTTTGATTTTGATGATGATTGCATGCATGCTTTCCTAACTTTAAAGAAATTGCTAGTTTCTGCACCCATTATTGCAGTTCCTGATTGGGGACTGCCATTTGAACTTATGTGTGATGCTAGTGATTTTGCTTTAGGGGTAGTATTAGGCGAGAAAAGATAAAGTGTTGCATGTAATTCAGTATGCTAGCAAGACACTGGTTGACACACAACTGAATTACACCACTATGAAAAAGATTTGGCTGTGGTGTTTGCTTTTGAAAGTTTCGTTCTTATCTTTTAGGTGCGAAGGTAATCGTTTACACAGACCTTCTGCACTCAGACACCTTTTGGCGAAGCAAGAGGCAAAACCTCGGTTGATAATGGATTCTACTACTTCAAGAGTTTGAATTGGAGATTCGAGACAAAAAGGGGTCGGAAATGTAGTAGCTGATCATTTGTCAAGAATTGAGAGACCAATCAAGGGAGATGAGGTGGAAATGCCAATTTCAGAAACATTTCCGATGAAAACTGATGAGAGTGGATGAAGCACCATGGTATGCGACTTTGCAAATTATCTATCATCAAGGGTGCTCCCAAGTGTATGACATTTCAACAGAAGAGAAAATTTTTCTCTGATTTAAAATACTATTTTTGGAAGAACCATTCCTGTACAGACACTGTACTGACCAAATGATACGGAGATGTGTCCCGGAGGAAGAAATGGAAAGCATTCTAAGACATTGTCATGAGAGGGAAGGTGGTGGCCATTTTGGGGAGCTAGAACAGCACGCGAAGGTGCTACAATCTGGGTTTTATTGGCCAACCCTCTTTAAGGATTCCTTCCGATGATCAGGAGTGTGACCAATGTCAACGGATGGGAGTATTTCAAAAAGAGAGAATGCCGTTGAACAACATCCTGGTGGTGGAATTTTTGACGTATGGGGATTGATTTCATGGGTCCTTTCCCAAGTTCTATGGGAACACGTTTGTATTGGATGAGCTGTGGACTATGTGTCTAAATGGGTTGAAGCAGTTGCATTGCCGACTAATGATGCTAGGGTGGTGATAATTCGTGGAAAGAATATTTTCTCAAGGTTTGAACACGAGCAAATTTGATGGAGGAATGCATTTTGCAATAGGCAAATGGATGCACTGCTGAGTAGGTATGGAGTGACACATAGAGTGGCAACACCTTATCATCCACAAACAACGGGCAAGTAGTAACTGTCAAACAGAGAACTGAAGGGGATTTTAGAGAAAACAGTCAATGCTTCAAGGAAAGATTGGTCACGGAAGCTGGATGATGCTTTATGGGCTTATCACACTGCATTCAAAACCCCAATTGGTATGTCTCCGTTCAGATTGGTGTATGGGAAAGCATGTCACTTGCCGTGGGAACTTAAACACAAGGCTATTGGGCCGTCAAACATTGAACATGGATTTGAAAGCCGGCGGAGAGGAAAGAATGGCTGACTTTGAACGAGCTGGATAGTTCGTCTGGAAGCATATGAAAATGCCCGGAACTATAAAAGAAAACAAAAAGTGGCACGACAAGCACATCTGGGTAAAGGTTTTTGAAGTTGGGCAGAAAGTTTGTTGTTCAACTCTAGACTTAGGCTTTTCCCCGGAAAACTTAAGTCTAGATGGTCCGGACCATTCACGATAAGGAGGATACATGCATCCGGAGCAGTGGAAGTCACACATGAAACAAGGGCCACTTTCACGGTTAATGGACAGAGGTTGAAGCCATACGTTGAGGGGGTGATGAGCTGCAAGTTCATCCCATCCGGCTGGACATCCCAACCTAAAGGATGGAAAGAGTCAAGCTTCCGACTATAAACAAGCGCTTCTTGGGAGGCAACCCAAGCGCTTTAACTTTTGTTTTAACTTTTTGTTGTTTGAATTTTTCTTATTTCATTATGAGTATGTAAAATTTGATGATTTTTTTTTGTTGTTTTCAAGTGTTTCAGGTGAGTCTAGAGCAAAGGAAGGTATCAAAAATTTTCAGACTTCGCCGGGGCAAGAACATTTCTTCGCGCGGCGAAGAGACATGAAGAACCCAGGTTTGCTACTGGAGAGTTTCGCCGCGGCGAAGAAATTGTTTTCGCTGCGGCAAGAAAAGGTAAAAATTTCGAAAAATTGGCTAAGGCATTTCGCCGCGGCGAAGAAAACTTCTTCGCCGAGGCGAAGTTAGCCTTAAACTCTCGGGAGTTTTCCGCCCGGCGAAGAAATTTTCTTCGCCGCGGCGAAACCTGGGAAAATTCTAGGGTTCATGCGTGATGACTTCGCCGCGGCGAAGAAACCTCTTCGCCGCGGCGAAGCTCCTTTCTATAATACCAACTTTTCTTCCTTCATTTTTCACGCCGCCTTCCATTGTGAGTTGAGAGCAAATTTTCAATCCTCCAATCTTTCACTTCTTTTTACTTTTCCAACCAAAATAATCACTCCACATCATTCCTAAACCCAATCAACCCATTTCAACAACAATTTCCAAAAATTCACAAAATTTTTGGATCAAAAAATTTGGGGTTTTCTTGTTTGGATCGTTTCTAAGTCAATTGGTGGTGCAAACGACTTCATATTGGTAGATTTCGAAAACCCAAGCTTTATTTGGAAAATTTTTAGTCTATATCGTAGATCTAGAATTTATTGTGAACTTTATTCTTGAGATATTTTTGGGTTTGTTGAGTTGTGATGTGATCATGTTGAGAAGTTTATAGCCAATTGATTGTTAGAAAAGTAGTTTTTGATTATTTGGATGTTTGTGTTGAATTGAAATCATAGTTTGGGGGTGGAATTGTGATTTTAGAAGTGTGGATTGTTTTGAAATGTGTTGTGGAATCTCTTTTAAGGGTATATTGGCTGGAAACCAGAACCCGCCTTAAAAACTGCCTAGCAGTATTGGTAACCTCTGGTATAACAACGCCCGCTACCCTTAAATGAAAAAAATCGTAGTTTGGGGGTTGAATTGAAAATGTTTGGAAGTGTGAATTAATGTTTTTGCAGGATGGACATGGCTATGTTTTATAGGGCTAATTCTGAGATTAACAGTTTGGATTGAATTTCAGTGAATCAATGGCTCCGAAAATTAAGCATACAGGCAAGGGGAAGAAGTAGACAACCGGTTTGTGAACGAGCAGCCCGAAAACGTTATAGGAGGTGATCACACAAAAGGATAAGGGCTTCATCCCTGAACGTGGATTGACAGCAAAACAATCAGTGGAATGGGTAGGGGTAGACAGTGGAACATGTTCATGAGTGCTCCTGAAAAGCCGGCAGTAGAACCTGGTTAGAGAGTTCTATGCCAACTTCCCCGAAAGTCAGGATGAAATTGTTTTTGTACGAGGGGAGGATGTGCCATTTTCAGCAAGGGAATCAACAAATTCTTTAACCTGCCTGAAATTTTCACTGATCTATGTGGAGTTCAAAGATCAACCTTTGATGATATTTATCTTGCCAGTCATCGCAAAACCCGGGCAGCATGGGAAGTGTCTAGAAAACAAAAAAGACACTCAAAGGAACACAGTTGACACCAATGGCTAGGCTGTGGCAATACTTTATCTGTGCCAAACTAATGCCGGAGACACACTACAGCACAGTGACTTATGAGAAGGCGTTAGTGCTGTACTCTATTGCCACAAGAAAGAGTATGGATGTGGAGACATCATTTTCACAGTATCAGATAGCATCCCAAAAGGGACAATCAACTACTGTTTCCGCATCTCATCACTGCCATGTGCCAAAAAGCGGGGTCAAGGTTGCGATGATAGCCGCGTATTTATTCGGCCCATCTAGATGACGACTATTACACCAAACGTCTGACCGAGCGGCAGATGCCCAACCAACAGCAGGGGCGAAGAGGCAGAGAACGAGCATGGCCACATCATCCAGCTCCACAGGATCTCAGAAAGCAATGATGCAAAATGATGCGGATGATGAAATACATGAAGAGACGACAGGATTGGATGATGGAGCGACACAGAACATTCATGAAATGTTAACGAAAAGTTTCAAGGATCTGAATGTTGACACGTCCGAATATCAGTGGGTTGACTGGACTCAGATGACTGGCCGGAATCAGAAGGAAAAGAGGAAGAAGAAGCGGAAGCAGAGGAAGAAGAAGACTGAACCGGAACACCTGTTTATGTTATGTTTTGTTACTTTCATTTACTTTTTGTCCAGTTGAAACTTTAACTCATTTATTTTGGTTTTGGATTGTTTTTTTTTTTTTTTTGTGTTAGTTGTTTAGTTGATTTTTTTTAGTGTTAAAAGGGCGAGACAGGTTGTAATACTTTCATTATAGTTGTGAATTCGTTCTAACATAAGGGACACCACAGTTTTTGTTTTGACAGATTTTGGATGATGAAAAGTCCGAAGAACGGTTGAACATTGTGGAACGACGATTCATGACTTAACCAGGGAGCTTCTCGTCCCTTTTTTTTTATTGTTCTTATTTTTCAGTTGTTGTTTTTCTCTATCCTGACTTATGCATAATGGAACATTGGGGACAATGTATATTTTTAGTTGGGGGTAGGAATAGTTTGAGTTTAAGGGTATATTGGCTGGAAACCAGTAACCGCCTTAAAAACTGCCTAGCAGTATGTGCGACCTCGGGTTTAACAACGCCGCGTACACCTTAAACTGTAAAATCTATTTTAAGGGTTATATTGGCTGGAAACCAGTAACTGCCTTAAAAACTGCCAGCAGTATTTGGCGACCTCGAGTTAACAACGCCGCGTACACCTTAAAAGTTTTGAGTTGTTTTTTTTCGGTGTTGTCATGTTTTGCCGATGATGAGTTGTATAAATCATGATAGAATAAGATTGTTGAATTTTTATTGTTGAGAAATGTTAAGCATTACTTCAAGTTTACGTTTATTGACTGGATTCTGATTGAGGTTTGTTGAGTGGTTCAACCACGATTTTCATTTTTTTTCGGCATGCTTAGATTCATTTATTGATTAGGCAAAGTCTTGATAATGTTTGGATTCTAGAACCTTTGAGAAATGCTTGAGGCGAAATTTGATTAGACATGGTTGAGGAGATGATTTAGGCAATTTTGGAACGTTTGAGCCTTTCTAGCCACCCATGATTGAAATTTTCACTAGTCCCCATTTAGCCATTGGAATATACTTTATTTTTCTTAGAAAACAACAGATTTGTAAATTCCTTACCCCTAAACACTTATCATATACCTTTTGGAATTCGGTCTTAGTGCAAAACCGAGAACGAAACGAGTTTACAATTTAGTGAAAGATTAGTTTGGGGGTTAAGAGAAAAAAATGAAGAAGAGACCAAAAAGATGATGTGGGGTTGAGATAAAAGAATAAACAAGGAGGTAGTCACCTCAATTCAATTCTAGTGTTGTGTAAAAAAAAAAAAAAAAAAAAAAAAATTTTTTACGAACACAATGCTGCCGTTTAAGGGTATACCGGCGAAACCAGAACCCGCCTGAAAAACTGCCTAGCAGTATTTGGCGACCTCGGGTTTAACAACGCCACGTACACCTTAAACAAGTCTCCCCTGCATTTATGGTATCCAAAAGTTTAAGAATTCGTGTTGAAGGCGGTGAATTATAGACATGTTGATTGGTGTTGAGAAAGTGTGGGTTTCAATGTGATTGAGTTTTCTTTAGGGCAACCGAGTTCTTCTACTTTGTTTCCTATTCTTTTTTTGGAGCCCATGAACCGAGCCTAACATTACAAGCCTTTAAAGACCTTTTGATTCTCATCTGTGTTTAGTCCTCATTAGTGGAGAGCAGTTCGATTTAGGCTTATGGAGTCTGCCACACATTGATAACTTTACACTTTTTTGCATAAATAATCCGGGAAGTTGAGAGGTGGATTGAAGTGGGGATTACCTACTTGGTGGACTAATTGAGGAAAACAGTCGATGTAGCCCTAACTTCTTGGAATGTCGAACATTTCCTGATAATAAACTTTCAACAATTTGTGAGATGTGCAATATCTAGGCAATTCGTTGTAGAATTTGAATTCGTTTTTTGGTTTTTCAGTTTGTGTGCATGTGTCTGTATTTTGTTTTTTTTTTTTCGTTATTGTCTTTTTTTTCGTTATTTTTTGTACTGTATGCTCGGGGACGAGCATCTCTTTAGTTTGGGGGTAGTTGATAATCCGTAAATTATACAGTTTTTATATGATCTCTTGTCGGATTTCAATTACTTTCTAGTGCATTTCTACCTGAATTGGTGCGTAATTCTCTACTTTTCGTGTTTCAGTTAAAATGGACTCTTTTAGCAAATAAAGGCAAAACTGGGCAGTTTTGACTCAGAATTGAAGGATTCCAAAGATAAGAAGTTCCGGAGTAGGACAATGCACGATGGAAGCTGTTTCCAAGGTAAAGAGTAGAAAATCGAAGAATCGGACGAAGAGGCAAGCAGAGTGGCAGTTCTGTAAATTTCAGAACTTTTGAAGGAGCTTCGCCCCAGCGAAGAAATTGTCTCGCCACGGCGAAGTTAGGCAGAATCGATTTTGGTTTTCATTCTTCGCCGCGGCGAAGAATTCTTCTCTCGCCGCGGCAAAGTCAAAAATAAAGTTTTGTAAACGCACAGTTTCGTGTTGTTTGTTTGAACTGGGTTTTTAGGACTAGGTATAAAGAAAAACATTAATTTTAGAAGGATATCTCTGGGCAGTAAGGTTAGCCGTCTTTTACAATTTTAGAGAGAAAAAGCTTGTATTTTTCGGTTGTTAAGGGAAGATTCAGATTGCAACAGAGAAGATTCCTTTTGGGGAGTTTCTATTATTCATCTCAGTTTCATTATGTTTATTCTGTTACTTTTATTTTCCGTTTTTATTTTGATAAATTAGCTATGAACTAACTTTCTAGGGGTTAGGGTTTTGATTGTAGTTTGGATTTGGAATGGGTTGAGTATGTGATTGTGCTATTTCCAAGTGAATAAGCTGTGGTTGTGTGTTACTCTGAATAATTGTTGTATGATGAACATGAATGATTGAGAAATAATTCATGTTAAGCTTCATGGGTAATAACCATTATAGTATTGAATGCTAGAGATAGATTCAAGAATTAATGAAATCAAGTTAGGATTCTTGTGCTTCATGATTTAGAATGTTAACCTTCAATTGTTGGGTGCGGAATGTTAATAATGATAAATAGGAAAACATAGCCCGAGAGGGTATGTTATCATAGTAGTATTCCGATTTACAACCACTGCATGTGAATGTGAAAATAGTGTAACTTTTAGGTATAACCCTAAATAATCCAAACGAAGTCAAAACCCTACCCGTTTTACTTAATTGAATCTTTGTGTTCCAATTGTTTTCCCTTTTAAGGATAGTTACTTGTTAGATTTTTTGTTTTCGTTAATTACAATGCTCCCATAAATCCAAGATTTTCGGTTGCTTCAACTTGTTAACGTTAGGGAACTTAGTGCTTTGCTACCAGTCCTCGTGGAACGATATCCTACCACCATCACTCTATTACTTAGACTGGCTGCACCTGCTAGTTTTGCATGTTGTGTAAACCCATCATTACCTATTGGTTAATGTTAATAGGAATTGATGTGGCATAGTTAATATGAAAATTCGGATTTAGTGAGCTTGGAGGTTTTGTTAACCCTGCTTCTGTATTTCGACCATAACTTGAGTTATAAAAATCGAAATGATGATTCTTGAAGCATTAGAAAGCTAAGACACAGACCTATAACTTTTGTGTTTATGCCAAGAGCCAATTCGTTTGAGCAAAGGATGGAAAATGCCTGAAGCATAAACTGGTTATTAAGTTAAGATTTAACATAATCAATTCTTATGATTATGAATTGATTATTAATGTATTATTGTAAGTATGCCATGTACTAATGTTTACCCATCAGTTAGATGTATTTGAAAGATATCCATGGTCATGATGTTAATACATGATTAATGTTATGAAATGGCATGAAGTTGCAATGTAATACATGTTTTAAATGATGTATGTGAGCAAGAGTAATGTAAATGGGTTGATAATCCATAAATGAATTAAAAGATTAAGCTCACAAATATGTATTACATGCCATAAGATGTTAGAGATGCAAATAGACATGATAGAGATGCATATAGACACGATGGAAAATGCGTAAGCATATCCTCGTATACCGTTGAGAAAGATGAATATATGCTTTAGATGCTAAATAACGCGGCACGCCTCCCGATGATATGAGCTCTAGATGAAATTTGAGGCTAGATGATATGAAGTGCTTAAGATGCTAAGAAAGGTCCGATCGGCTAGACGTTAAATGTTTCATATGCATTTAGTTGCATTACATGAGTTATGATGTTATTTACATCTGAGATGATTTAAGTTATGATGTTTTTTACATCATGAGAGATTTAGTTATGATGTTTTACATCATAGATGATTTATACTCATGTTAGATGATTTTAGATGTTATGTCATGATATGTGATGTGTGTTACTATGTTTACATACTTATTTGTATGTGTACACATTGATGTTTATATAGCCATGGGAAAAATGATGAAAAGCATATGAATTAGTAATAACAGGGGAAGTATCCCTAGATGTAAAAGATAAGTGATGTGTTAACAGATATGTTAAATAGATCAAATAGTACATTTAGAATGAAACGGATCATTCCTTACTGAGCGATTAGCGCTCACCCTTTCATTGTTGATTGCTTGGCAGGTAGACTAGAAGCGAGGGAGCTAGAGACAGCGGGACTACACGTAAGGGGATGATTTATTGTCATCTCGATGTTTTTATCTTGATGTAAATAATGTAAATGATAAATATTTGTGAAATACCTTTGGAAGCTTCCACCCTATAATATGTTTTGATTGTGTAATTTCTTAAGTTTGTAAATTATAAGTTTGGATCCTGCGTGACATTTTATATGCATGTTTTGGATATTATTATATTATCCTTATACAGATTTTTTCTAATACAACTTGTTCTCCAGACATGTATCCTTGGGATTCTCATTGAGGGATATTCAGAGGATACCTGATTGGAGGAGGTTTTACACGCTACCTTTATTGAGCGGCCTCAGAATCAGAAAGAAGAGTTGTACAATCTGATAGAGTGCATATAGATGAGAACTTACCCACTCACATGGCCAGGGTTCCGAATCCATGCCTCAACCGAGTCTGATCGGCATAAAAAAAGAATAGAAGAAAGAAGAAAGATAGAAAGAAAGAAAAGAATAGACAAAGAAAAGAGTAGAACACAGAAAAAAACATAACAGAACAGAAGGAAGAAAATAGAACATAGAAAGAAAGAACAGAATAGAAAGAAGAGAGAACAGAAACAGAAAAGAAATTGTATTCTTTATGCATTTATGCTATGCATCACGGCATTCATATTTTCAGAATTAGTTTCTCCAATTGTACTTACATGTTAGTAATGAGAAACAAGAATAGAGAAGAAATAGAGAGAAAGAACAAGAAAAGAATAAAGAGATAGAACAGAAAAAAAATAGAAAAGACAGAGAGAAGAAGAGAGAAGTGTGATGTAAGGAAAGAATTCAAATATGAGCAACGGAGATAGAAGGGTAGCGTAGCGGTTTACTTATTGACCAATTAGTGCTCACCCCATTGTTTTCAATGTTTTTTGCAGTAGTAGATGAGATGCGGTCGCTTGGAATGTCAAGATGCGGAAGGGTCGGGCAACACTATCAAGCTTCTTGAGAAATTTATTTACACTATGTATAGTTTTGTATATATAAGAAAAATTGGGCCCATTATTTTATACTCATCTACATGTATATTTTCATAATATATATATTATATTTATATATATATATTATATATAATTATTTATAATTTTATGAGTTTTACTGTTTATTTTACAAGTATACTAGCTAGAGAGAGAGTCATTACATTTAAATCGATAATGACTTTAAAAATTCAAATATTTATAATAATTTATTAGTTGATCAATTTGTTTCATTTACCTTTATCAATAACTGACACCGTTGATTTGACACCGTTGATTTTACGCGTTAGGCTGACATGAAGTGTTGACCTCGTTTATTTGCAAATGAGGATTTTGCCTATGACATGGGTGCAAACTGGTTCATTTGCTCACTCTAGGCGAACTTGCTCTTGGCTATCTTCCCCTTCGCCAACTAGTTGTTTACTTAGGCGTCTACCTAGGTTTTGAACCTCGTGTCTACGCATACTTTCGTCTCTTTGTCACCTATGGTGGCTCTCATTTGATAATTGGTGCTCAGAGGACAAGTTGTTGTCAGTGATAGTCTTGAGTTCCCAACTTGGAACTATTGGGGAAACAACCCTCTAGCTCTGATGTTGGCTTCCTTGCGGTCCTTTTTTCATCTCATTCACATCTTGTTGAAGATTTTGGATGGCATTGGTGAGTGCCCTCAACATATCCATCATTGGGCATTCTCAGGATTTGAAGTGCCTACCTCACGCTGATTCACAGGTGGTGGCAATGGTCAACGAGTTTTTGTGACTTTCTGATTGATTCATTGGTTTTCAATTTTATCGTTGCCAATGGTTGCACTTCTGGTGCTTCTTGTACATACCATTATTGTCGAATAGTGGTTGTGGTGGTTTCAATGAATGAGATTGTCAAGGGGTGGGCCCTCATTCTAGTGCCAAAATGTTGTTACAAAATCGCACAATAAATAACCAGTTATCCGATTGACCTTGACAGAATCAAATAAGATGGTCGCGTGATTATAAATAATCAAGTAAATTGAGAATAAAGATGCTAAAGGATTTTTAAAGAGGTTCGACAAGTTAACTCTCAAACCTACATCCTATGTTTTCTTATTAATGTATTTGCAATTACAAGAATAATCTCTAACTCTAAAATTGCTAACCCTTTTACAATGATTTTGAGGGGGTTTAAATACTACTAGGTTGATAACTGTTACAAGAGTGATTTTTGGGATAATGGCTTGCGTTTTGGGAAGTTAATCCCATGATATTTGGTGCGATCATACCGAGATTAAAGGGAGTTAATCCCATTATCTTCTCCTTGATTTATCGGATAACATCTGGCTAAGGGGATAAGGCTCATCCACGGTTTAGAAGACAACTGTCGGGTAGTTTGCTTTACTTCTGATCATAGCTTGCTTCCATCTAATTATCGTCTCACAAGTCACTCTGAGCTATAGCTCACTCCAAGATTTTGCTTGCTCCGAGTTGTCCGTAAATTCTTGCACAACACAAAGGTTCAAGGATTTGCAAAAGAGTGGGTTGTGGAACATGGAAAGGGGAAGATAAAGCAAGAGAAATAGAAGATGAAGAAATCCACATGAAAACTGGGTACAAGAAAAGGTTAAGATATGAGAATAAAGGCTCGAAACACATTGTGGGTTGGATAATTCAAGTGTAATAACTGCTTGATACTACTATACTCATAAAAATATAAACAATAAAATGACTAGTATATCAGTAAAAATAGTTGGGCCCAAATTTTTCTTTTATTTAATATACATATTCTTTTACAAAGTCAGTATCCTTTACAAAAGTTCTCAAAAATGTAGTGGATAGTGTAACTACTACTCCTCGCCCGCCGACATCCATCCGACTGCATCTTCATCTAGAACTTGCAAAAACATAGGAAAACAATGGGGTGAGCAAAATAATGCTCAGTAAGTAAATCCTCTACTCATCTATCTACTCATCTATCCCCGTAACTCTTCCTCTTAATTCTTTCCTTACGCTCTTCTCTTCTTATTTCTGTTCTCTTTTTGTTTCTGTTTCTCATACTCTTTTCTATATACTCTCTGGTGTATGTCACGGCCTCATCTTATCGGAGGCACGGCTGGGGACTCAACCCACTCTTCGTGACTCTACTCATTTTCTCTTTTTGTTCTTTCTATTTCTCTGTTTTCCCATTCTACTCATGGAAATGTCACGGCCTCATCTTACCGGAGGCACGGCAGGGAACTCTCCCGCTCTACGTGACTTCTACTTATTTTTGTACCGATCGGATTCGCTTATGCATGGATTCGGAACCTTGGCCATGTGAGTGTACATTCTTTCTCTCTATCTCTAGAATGTCACGACCCCTTCTTACCGGAGGCATGGTTGGAACCTCATGTTCCACTTTTCGTGACGGTCATGGCCTCATCTAATCAGAGGCAAGGCTGGGGATCACAAAGCACCCACTCTCGTGACTTTACTCATCACTCACGGGTTCCCCATCACACAACCTACTCTATTCTCTTCTTTAGCTCTTACAGTAGTTTAAGCACAAAAGTCTCTACTCTTTCTCAAGCTAATACTCATAGTGTAGAAATTTTCTACTCTTTCTAAAGCTACTTCTCAATGCACAATTAATGCATATGGATGGTTCATACTCATTAATGCACTTAGGAAATGCCAATATGCAATGTTGCAAGAATTAAGGTTCATAACTCCTTCCCAAACTTCTCTTAGGCATTTCATCAAACAACTCATGTGCATACAACAACCCTTCTCTAACTACAATTTTATTTCTCTTTGTACCTATCCAAAAATGGGAAGAAATTCCCTTCTATGGACATAACTCCTATCATAGAAGAACACTCCCAAATATTTACTCAATCTCCCCCAAATTCATCTCAACTCATCACACATTAACTCTTCTCATAAAGAGAGCATATCCAACACCACAACATAAATACTCATCTCAACTCAATTTCTCAACAAACAAACATATATCTCTACTCAATTTCTCAACAATCATCATTTATACATGCATAAAGAAATTTCTACTCAAGGATTTCTTAAACTTTAGCTTGAGTTGGATTTACTTACCTTGTGATGGTGTGATTCCACTAGCACTTCTCTTTTCCTTTGGTAGATGTCTTTTCTCTACACTTTTAAACAATAACACAATAAGACCTTAACACCTTTATAGCAAAATTTCACATCTAGAATAAAGGTCCTTACCTTAGGATGCTTTAGATCACCTCTCTACCCAAAAACTACTCAAAAGCCCTTTAAAATCCTTGAAGGATTGGATGGAAAGTAGAGAGAAAATGGTGAATGAGTATGGCAGTGGAAGAAGAAGAATGAAAGGGTTTCTAAGACTTAACCCTTCTTTACTCATATTTTACACCTTCTTTCCCAACTTACCCTTACTCTTTCTTAGGAATTCCACCTTTGCCCTTTTTATTCCTTGCAAATGCACCCATATTTAAACTATTCTCCATGCAATTTCCTTGCATTTCACTCCCCACTTTTCCTGCTAATAGGGGTAGAATGGTCATTGTACCCCAAAGGAAGAATTCTCTAGAAACTCACTACACAAATTGTCAAGCCCTTCGCCGCGGCGAAGAATCTTTCTTCGCCCTGGCGAAAAATTACAAAACCTACACCATAGGTTGCAAAACTTCATCGCCGCGGTGAAACTTCTTCTTCGCCCTGGCGAAGTCTGTAACATAAAAATTCGCCAAGTCTTTACAAATTTTAGGGCAACCACTCAACCAACTCACAATACCAATTCAACCAAGGACCAACCAAACTATAACAACAACAAACCAACTCAAATAAGGACAAAACAATAAGCATTCAAGTAATACAACACAATTAAACTACGTACCTCAAGTGGGGCGTTACGGCAAGAGTATTCACTTTTTGGGCATGATGAGTTTGTTGTTTATAGAATTTGGAAGAATGAAAATTATGAAGACTGATTGTGAAGAAAAGAAAGAGAATGTCCAAGTCCAAAGAACGAGAGGTTAAGAAGCATCTTTCCAAACGCTCAAAGGTTGAGGAGAACCCAGTACTTTCACAATCGCAATGCATGGATAAGAATGAGGGTGAGGCTCACTTTGAATGTGAAGCACTAGCACCACCACAATTACTTGGAGAAGAAGCTTATTCTGAATCAAGAATAATATATGATGATTACTCTACCTTTCTTTAAAATCTTATTCTGATATCATAGTCTAAGCATGAGCCAAAGGCAACGACTGTTATGACTGAAACCAATCCTGAGAAATTAAGAGAAGAAAAGAGTAGAAGGGAAGAAGAAAGGTAGAGAAAGAGATGGGAAAGAAAAATAGATAGGAGAAGTCTGGAGAGTTTTTGTATTAATTCATCGATAATCTCTCTTTAAAATTATTGAGTATATATGGTGGATTGTTAGTGACCATCTCTAAACAACTACAGCTGGCAGTGCCTAAAGGTCTAAAGAAGTATGACAAACTCTTTTTGAAATTATGGAAAACATAGCAGTCCAAAAAGCATAACTAATTTGCCTTTTCCTTTCCTTTCCTTTTATACGTAACAATTCCTCCCCCTTGAGTGTATTCTTGTCCCCAAGAATGCATAAAGTTAGGGAACTGAGCCTAAATAAAAGTGAGGTCCTCCTAAGTAGAGTCTACATATGGCAAGATGCCCCATTTGATGAGCACTTGAGAAATATGCTGGTCATTTCTCAAAATTGTCCTCTAATTGAGGATTTTTTTCTAGTTGTACTATAAACTCATCTTCCTTCAACTTCAGTAGAATATTGGTTGGCACAGTTCTGTTTCCAATTTTCTTTTTTAATAATGAAACATGAAAAACAGGGTGGATGAAACTATTCTCTGGTAGTTTCAGTTTGTAAGCCATAGGTTCAATCTTCTTTGACACTTGGAAACAACCATAGTATTGTGTTGTTAGTTTGAGTGACTTCCTGATTGCGATGCTCGATTATCGAACGACTATAGTTTTAATTTTACCCAATCCCCCACTTTAAACTCCCTTTCTGACATGTTTCCATCCGTATATTGCTTCATTTTATTGCTTGTAATTGCCAATTGTTCCTTTAGTTGTTCCAACATTTGAGCCCTCTGAGTTAGGAGTTCTTCAACAGCTACCACCGAAGTAGAATGATTAGGCAAAACTGGTGAAAAAGGAGGGTACCCATATAAGGCCTGAAATTGTGTCATCTTTAAAAAATTGTGAAAAATGGTGTTGTACCACCACTCTGCCAAATACAGCCATTTTGCCCAATGTCTTGGTTGTGCAAAACACATGCACCGTAGATAAGCTTCTAGGCAACGATTTACCCTTTCTGTTTGACCGTCCTTCTGAGGATGATAAGCAGTACTAAGTTGTATTTTAGTGCCCAATAGCTTGAAGAGTTCTTGCCAAAATTGACAAGTGAACGACTAAGTTGATCTCTATCAGAAACAGTATTTTCAAGCAACCCATGAACACCCCTTCCATGAATACCTTAGTAGTTGAATAAGGATGAGATAGAGCAAAGAAATGGCTACACTTGGTGAATCTGTCCACTACTACTAGTATGGAATCGAACCCTTCGGACTTAGGTAGTCTGTCAATGAAATCCATCGATATGGAATGCCAGGCTTGCGATGGGATAGGCAACGGCTGAAGTAATCCTGGGTAAGCATATGACTCTGACTTGCGTCTTTGACAAACATCACAAGTTAGAACCCATTCCATTACTGATTTTTGCATCCCGGGCTAGTAAAATACCTGTCTCAACCTCTGGTACATGTTCTAGATTCCTGAATGTCCTCCAAGAGGTGATTCATGATAATTCTCCATTAATTTGGACCTCAAATCTCTACTGCTTCCACATACAACTTACCTTTATAATATATAAGTCTAGCTTTGAGAGTACAGTTAGCTAGAGAGTTGGCTTTGATTGATAGAGCTTGTAGTAGATTGACAGCTTCCTCATCACCTTCATATGATTGTCGGGCTTCTTCCATCCATGCTGGAATAATAGAAGAAGCAAGGTAGCATAGATACTCCATATCTGGCCTACGGGATAGAGCATCCACAGCCTTATTCTCAGCCCTTTTTTTGTATTGAATTATATAGTCTAACCCCAACAATTTAGTGACCCCTTTTTGCTAAACATAAGTGTGTAACCTCTGTTCTAGAAGATGTTTTATGCTCTTGTGATTAGCCCTTATAATAAATTGGCCTTGCTCTAAGTAGTGCCTCCATTTAGAAACTACAAATAGGATTGCTAACAATTCTCTTTCATATGCTGATAGTTGTTGATTTCTCGGGCTGGGTGGTTTTGAGAGGAAAGCAATAGGTCTTCCCTTCTACAAAGTGCGCCAATTCCACAACCATTGGTGTCATATTCTAGTGTAAACCCTTGAGCAAAATCTGGTAGAGCCTGGACTAGAGCTGAAACCATTGCAACTTTAAGGCTTTCAAAAGCTTCTTGAGCCTCAGAACCCCATATAAAAGCATCTTTCCTTAATAAATCCGTCAAGGGTCTACTAATTGCTCCATAATTCTTAATGAACCTTTTGTAATAACCAGTTAGTCCCAAGAATCCTCTTAATTCTCTCAATGTAACTAGTACTAGCCATGAACTCATTGCCTCTACTTTGGATGGATATGTTTCTACCCCCTGCAAGATATAAGGTGTCCAAGATAAGTTATCTCAGTCTTTCCAAATTCTCACTTTGACATCTTGGCAAATAGCTACTACTCCACCAATATTTGACGAACTTGTTCTAGATGCCTCATGTGGGATTTAAGGTCTAGACTATATATTAAGATGTTATCAAAGAAAACTAGAACAAATTTTCTCAAATAAGGCTGAAATATTTGGTTTATAAGGGCTTGGAAGGTGGTAGAGGCGTTAATTAGGCCAAATGGCATAACTAAAAATTCAAAATGGCCTATGTGCATCCTAAATGCCGTCTTAGGGAGGTAACAGGTTCCATCCATATCTGATGGTAGCCAGCCCTAAGATCTAGTTTAGACAAAATGGCTACCCTATGGAGCTCATCCAATAAGTCTTCGATTATCGGAATTGGGAACTTGTTCTTCACAGTCCTCTCATTAAGTTGTCAATAATCTATGCAAAATCTCCAACTAGCATCCTTCTTCTTGACTAAGAGAACTGGAGATGCATAGGGGTTGCAACTAGTCTGGACTATTTCAAAATTCAGCATTTCCTCAATGAGTTTCTCAATCTCTATCTTTTGGAAATAAGGATATAGATACGGTTTGACATTGACGGGTTCAACTCCTGCTTTTAACGGTATTTGATGGTTGTGTGTCCTAAAGGGGGGTAACCCTTTGGGTTCTGAGAATACACACTAGAATCTGCGAAGTAACTTCCTCAATCCCCACTAGAACTCATTGTCTTGCTGTGACCTTCCTGTGACTTCTGGTTATCTGATGGTTGGTGAAAACAACCTCATTGTTATTCCATTCTGTTTGTTTTTTACCAGCTTCTATAACCCTTTGCAACTCATCATCTTTAAGGAGACTTCCTCTGTTATACCTTTTAATTCTACCAATTTCCTGTCTTTCTTAACTATCAAACAATTTTTCTCAAAACCAAATGTTATTGGTGTGCAAGTCTTCATCCAATCTACACCCAATATCATGTCATAGTCTCCCAAATCTAATACCCTTACATCAAACTGGAATTTATGCCCCTACGTAGCCCATGTACAACCCAAACATTTGGCCTTCACCATTAGTTTTCTGCCATCAGCTACCGCAATAGTGAATGGAGAAACTTGCATCATCTCCAACTTAAGCTCCTTTGTGGTCTTGCCATCCACGAAGCTATGGGTACTCCCACTATCAATCAGTATCAAAATCACCTTTCCTTTCATCTGCCCTTTGAGTTTGATGGTATTATCACTTACTCCCCCATCGATAACATTCATAGATAACTCCATTCGCTCTTCTTTTTCACATGACATTCAGTCCCTTCCTATTCATAGCCCTCTTCCATTGTCCCTTTTTCTTCTTCTACTAACAATTCTTCTGGTTCTTCTTGTAGGGCCATCAATTTCTTCGATTGACATTGGTGCCCTGGAAAATACCTATCCCCGCATCTGTAACAGCTCCCAGGGTTTTTCTTCGATTAGATTTTATTTATGTTAGACCCACAAGATTCCATGAAGGAGGATTTTTGGCTTGAATGAGCAAATTTTATGGGGTTTGTGTTTGTGGAATTCGCTTGGTTTCTGTACTATGGGGCAGAGTTGCTAGGAGAATGGAATCTAATGTTTGCAGAATTCAGGTAATTGGATTTTAGATAAGGCTAGTTGTTTGAGTTGGAAGGACTGTGGATGTTTGCTTTAGCACTAAAATAGGGATTTTGCTTGTGGTTATGGTTTAGGGCCTTAGCAGTCTCCTAAAGGAGAATTTCTTGAATCTTAGCTTGTCCAATGGCTTGGTACAAATTGGTAGGCCTTAGAAGCCTCACCATAGTTTTAATTTCACTTTTGAGGCCCCCAATGAAGCTAAATAGGAAATAGGTCTCAGTCAAGTTAGGCTTCAGTCTCTCCATATGAGGTTTAAGTTCTTCAAATTTGATTTGAAACTCCTCCACACTCTATCACTCCTTTTTCCTTGCTCCAATTTTGAAACCACATCTTTGTTTTTCCAAATAAAAATAGAGAAGCTAATTCAACCTTCCTATTATCATCCACCTCATAAATATGGAAATACCTCCTACATTTAATAACCCAAGTCTTAGGATCGTCTCCCTCAAACATAGGAAGATCTACTTTGGGCAATAATTTGCTCCAATAAGAAGATATTTGAGTTGTGTCATTGCAATTAATATCATTGTATCCCTTAGGAGTTAGTAAAATTCCCCTGGATGATTTGACCCCAGAGTTAGTTTCCTTACCTCAATGTAAATTTTGGACCATTTGTGTGAGGTTGGCGAGGATCGTTTGATTTTCAGCAAATGCCTTTTGCGTTTCATTCCTTATACTCTACTGTTCAGATCGCAATTATGTTGGTCCTTTGTCATCGCCAATTGCTCCAATCTCATATCTTCGAACCGTCGGAGGTTCTCTCGCTAAATTGTCTCCAGTCATTGGAGCCCAGAGTCATTAACCTCTTCCAATCGATTTTGTAACAAATTTAATTAATTCTCTAGACCTTGCATCGCTAACTCTTGTGTCGAAGCAGCCTTAGTGTTCCTCGTGTTTTTACTCATCTACAAAGTTGAAGCCCAAGTTCCTTTTGCTCTAATACCAAATTGTTATGACTGAAACCAGTCCTGAGAAATTAAGAGAAGAAGAGACTAGAAGGGAAGAAGAAAGGAAGAGAAAGAAAATGGAAAGAAAAATATAGAGGAGAAGTCTGTAGAGTTTTTGTATTAATTCATTGATAATCCCTCTTTAAAATTATTTAGTATATATGGTGGTTTGTTAGTGACCATCTCTAACCAACTATAGCTGGCAATGCCTAAGGTTCTAAAGAAGTTTAACAAACTCTTTTTGAAATTATGAAAAACATAGAAGTCCAAAAAGCGTAACTAATTTGCCTTTGCCTTTCCCTTCCTTTTATACATAACAGCGGTTCATTTTGAATTACTTGGGGAAGAGGTTAATCCTAATTTAATAGGTGATGATTGCTTTACCTTTCTTGAGAAGCAAATTCTGATATCACAGTCAGAGCATGAGCATGAGCATGAGCATGAGCCTCTATCGGTTGGAGTTGGTGGAAAGTTTTTCTTAAAATCAGAGATTATTACTCTACCACTATTGATGAGCTTTTTCCAGAGAGAATTTGACAGATTTATTATTGTATCAGTGTTAGAGTACACTATTGGAGAAGAGAGTTTTTCTGATATGATAGACTCCAGGATTTAATATGGAAAAGCTGTTTATTCTTGTACTAGATTTAGTTATACTTTGAAATGTATATGTATAGTTATATTTGTTTCAGTTTCTTAAAAGTTGTATTTTGTTTGGCAAAACTAATAAATAAATGGTGTTAGTCTTGTTGCTACTAAGTATAAACCCTAAACCAATATTTTTATGTTTAGAATGAATGTTAAATAGGCAGCTTAATCTTGACTGGTATTAAAAATAATGTTTAACCTTCTTCAAAGTTATCTTTTGTTTGGAAAATTTAATGAATAATGTTAGTTTGTTGATAAAGCATATGACCAAGCCCAATAGGGACGAAAATGTCACTTACCCTGATTAAAATCTCCACCATAGATGCTATGTCAACCTAGGCATATACATTATACATGATACACCTTACCAACATTAACTAGTTCTACTATGTATCCTGGCCTTCTAAATTCTAATAAACCCCAACCACACACACACACATGGGAGAATAAAAAGTTAAAGAAGAAGCCATCCAGATAGTTGAAATGTTGATTACACTCTCTAACCCTATTGGTAATTTCTTTTCTTTTATTTAATTATGTCAATTTTAGCTTGAGTTTGGTTCTAGTTTCCATAGGACCCTGTTTTCTATAATCTTTAATTCATCTGTAACATTTTACTTAATTCTTATCAGTTCAATAGTTTCCTCCATTAATATTTGAAATCAGAATACCCAATTTGTTGCTCAATATTCTTAATATCTTAAGGGGGTGTTTGGTTCAGGGAATCTTGTTTTACTTGGAATGTTATATTAATGGGAAGATAGATTACCTTAAAGGTGCATTTGGTTAGGGCTCTAGGAAGATAACACCGGTTATTAATCTTAGATTCCGGAGATTCCCATGTTTGGTTTTGAAATAATAAAAGATTCCGGTAAAATTGTAAACCAATAGTGTTTACTGTTGGTATATAGGGGGTAATCAGATTACCACCTCAGACCTTGTTATTCTTTTATACCGGGGGAATCCATATTTGATACCAATTTTTCCCTTAAACAAAAATCATTTCGGACACAATTGCCCTCAATAATCCGTCAAATAACAATTTACCCAAATTGGAAAAAATGACTACTATGACCTCATAAGTTAATTTTTTGGACAAAATAGCCTCTCACTATTTATATGAATATCACCCAAAAACCCCAACCACTACAGATGACTATCAGCCACTGGCCACCATCGCTAATCACCGTCAGCAATCCTCGTAACGACACATAACCGGCCAGATTTGGTCGACCGTACACTGATCGAGCCAAAAACGGCTAGATCGAAGGCTGAAAACGGCCACATGGTCATGGAGCCATGACTATTAATGGCTAGACCCATGGCCATTAATAGCCACAAATCTAGCCATTAACGGCCGTGGATCTGGCCGAAAATGGTTAGATCCACGACCATCTCACCGTTTTCGGCCTTCGATCTGGCCGGAAACAGCCAGTCATGCACTATTCCAACAACTGCCGGTAGTGATCAACAGCCAGAGTCATCTGCAGTGGCTGGGGGTATTTTGTTAAAATTTAAACTTTTGTTATTGTGGTGTTTTAGCTAAATTCTCAAATATAAGGGGTTAAAGTAAATTTTTTAAATAATAAAAAGGAAGGGCAATTTAATAAAAGTCTGTCAATAATATTTTATTTTTTCCAACCAAACATTTTAATTATTTATACCCACAAATCTAACCAATTTAACATACTAGTATAACATTCTCCCATAATTTTCAAGATGATTTATCTCAGTGGTAATCCTACATTTTTAGTGATAAAACATTCTCTGTGCCGAATACACCTTAAAGATTATTGAGAATATTATATTAAATATGTTTGGTTAGACTGGAATAAATTGGTGGGTATTAAATAATTTATATGTTTGATTTAAGGAATAAAATAATTTGAGAGAAACTTTTTACTGAATTGCCCTTCTTTTATTATTATTATTATTAATTAGGAGCAAAATTATAACAAAAAAATTATCAAATAATCATAGAATAACTAAGAAAGGGTTGGTATTCAGATTACCCCTTATATAATCTACCGTAATTACTATTGGTATTAGAAGATTATCGGAAATATTTTATTACTTGACAACCAAACATGGTAATGATAGTAATGTAAAATGGTATTACTGGAGTAACGGAGGATTACCCCCAACCAAACGCACCCTAAAACATATTATTATATACTATTTAAAATCTCTAACTTGAACTATGGGTTTCTAAAATGTTGGCAACAAGCATTTTGGTGAATAATGGGGGTTAATGTTGAAGCATGACGCAAGATCTCACAAAGTTCTCTCAAAATTGGAATACATCTGAGAAGAAAAAACAGGGAGGGCAAACAAAGTTCTCAAAAAGGCCGACTTTCTCTAAGAATTAGCAGGAATGAACGCTTTGTTTTTGCTCAATCTTAGACAAAGATTTTAAGGCATTGAATTTTTTTTCCATAGCTATTCTGGATTGTTTTCTGCAATTATTCTACTTTATCAATTATGTTGATAAGAACAAACAGAGATGGCAAACAAATGTTTCTTGGAGTAGCTTATACTATAGTGGTTCAGTAAAGTCAGGATGGCGTGAACAAATTATAAAGCTAAATACATTCTTAATTTTTACAATTTTTTTGTTCAAATTACTTAATTGGCAGTTAGAACACTGATCGACTTATGGAGATTATAGTATATACATGCAAATCATGAATTGCATTATAATAAGATAGAGGAACATGCAGTACGAGTTTCATCTTATTTATACATCTTAAATCGTAAAATATGTTAAACACAAAACATTTCATTTATATTGCATTCATTTGAGCTATATGCAAAATTATGCATCCCTGCTTTATGGATACATAACCTCAAGTCCAATATATCTGCATTCACTTAAATCTGACAATTTAAAAATTTATGAGTGAACCACCATTGGGTGGGCTGATAGTAAAAGAGTAAAGAGGTCCAACATGAGTTTTTGTGTTTAAGTCTCACCAAGCATTAATAAGGTGACCACTAAGGAGATTTACCTGATCGTTTATTTCAGGGTTTCGAGAGATTAGTTATGATGCACGCAAACTGGTCCGAACATCCTCGATCACAAGAAAAAAAAAANGAGATTTGAGAATTCTCTTGAGTAGAGATTTAGTAGAAATGAGGTATGCATGTTATATGTATGTTATTGAGAAATTGAGTAGAGATATATGTCTACTTGTTGAGAAATTAAATTGAGATAAGTATTCATGTTGAGTTTGTTGGATACTTTTCCTTTATAAGAAGTGTGGATGTGTGATGAGTTGAGATGAAGTTAGATGAGATTGAGTATATATTTTGGGAGTGTTCTTCTATGGAAGGGATTATGCCCATGGAAGGGAGTTTACTTCCAATTTTGGATGGTTAAAAAGAGAAATAGAGTTGTAAGTAGAGAAGAGTTTGATATGCACATGAGTTGTTTGATGAAATGCCTAAGAGAAGCATGAGGATGAGTTATGAACCTTAATTATTGTAACATTTCATATTGGCATTTCCTAAGTGCATTAATGAGCATGAACCATCCCTATGCATTAATTGTACATTAAGAAGAACTTGAGAAAGAATTGAGAAAGAGTAGAGAATTACTCTAAGATCTAAGCAACATTATGATGAGAGCTAGAGAAAGAGTAGAGATCTTGTGCACAAGCTACTCTAAGAGCTGAAAAAGAGAATAGATTAAGTTGTGCGATGGAGAACCCGTGAGTGATGAGTAGAGTCACAAGAGTGGGTGCTTTGTGATCCCCAGCCGTACCTCAGGTTAGATGGGGTCGTGACCGTCATGTAGAGTGGAACATGAGATTCCAGCCATGCCCTAGGTAAGAAAGGGTCGTGACATTTAAGAGATATAGAGAAAGAATGTACACTCACATGGCCAAGGGTTCCAAATCCATGCATGACCAAATCCGATCGGTAGAGAAAGGAGCAGAAGTCACGTAGAGTGGTAGCGCCCAGTCGTGCCTCCGGTCAGATGAGGTCGTGACATTCCAATGAGTAAGAATGAGAAACAAAGGTATAGAAAGAACAGAAAGAGAAAAAGAGTAAAGTCACGAAAAGCGGGTTGAGTTCCCAGCCGTGCGTCCGGTAAGATGAGGCTGTGACATACACCAGAGGGTGTATAGCAAAGAATATGAGAAACAGAAACAAAAAGAGAACAGAGATGAGAAAAGAATAGTGTAAGGAAAGAATTAAGAGAAAGTGTTACGGGGATAGACAAGTAGAGGATTTACTTACTGAGCATTAGTTGTGCTCACCCCGTTGTTTCTATGTTTTTGCATGTTCCAGGTGAGTATGCAGTCGGATGGACGTCAGCGGGCGAGGGAGAGTAGTTACACTGTCCACCACACTTTTGAGAACTTTTGTACATGATACTAAATTTATGTAAAGACTATGTATATTAAATGAAAGAAAACTTTTGGGCCCAACTATTTTTATTAATGTACATTTAGTTTATTGTATGTGTTTTGTGAATACAGTAGTATAAAGCAATTATTACACTTATACTATAGTGGTTCAGTAAAGTCAGGATGGCATGAACAAATTATAAAGCTAAATACATTCTTAATTTTTACAATTTTTTTGTTCAAATTACTTAATTGGCAGTTAGAACACTGATCGACTTATAGAGATTATAGTATATACATGCAAATCACGAATTGCATTATAATAAGACAGAGGAACTTGCAGTACGAGTTTCATCTTATTTATACATCTTAAATCGTAAAATATGTTAAGCACAAAACATTTCATTTATATTGCATTCATTGGAGCTATATGCAAAATTATGCATCCCTGCTTTATGGATGCATAACCTCGAGTCCAATATATCTGCATTCACTTAAATCTGACAATTTAAAAATTTATGAATGAACCACCATTGGGTGGCCCGATGGTAAAAGAGTAAAGGGGTCCAACATGAGTTCTTGAGTTTAAGTCCCACCAAGCACTAATAAGGTGACCACTAAGGAGATTTACCTGATCGTTGATTACGGGTTCGGGAGATTAGTTATGATGCACACAAGGCTTGCCCGAACATCCTCGATCACAAAAAAAAAAAAAAAAAAAAAAAAAAAAAAAAAAAAAGAAACTATGAGTGTGGGCTACAAATATTAGTAGATATTGGGAAGGGGCCGTTTAAAAAAAAAAAAAAAAAAAAAAAATCTGCAATTTTCCTTATAAGAATCAAACTTGAAATAGATGATGACATTCATCATAGATTTAAAGATTTTCTAAAAGATTCTATATAAATTCTCTACAAAATTAACAAGTATTGAAGTTTCCTTAAACCTTACAAACAAAACCTAACTCAGGATAACACATGGATGGCAACAAAGAGAAGGTTTTTCTTGGATCACTTAACTCTCAGACATAATTTCATTAACAAAAAAGGATGCTCAGTAGCTTCTTCGCTGTCCACTTTCTAGGATATGCAGAAAGCATTTCATCAAGAAAAACTTTTCCCTGTCTGAAATATTTTTTGGTATGATTGGTGTCTTCTTCAACTTAGCCAATTATACACGATAGTCTTCTCATTCATCATTGCATATTTGTTCTCCCAATAACATCCCACTACAATACAACCTAGAGACCTATGTCCAATGTTGTATCAATCTCACTAAACGCAAACGATTTGGCGACATATAATAGGTGTACCTCTAAGCCAAACTTGTAACAGTTTGGATCTAGTGTTCATTAGGCTCTTTGTTAATCCAAAATCTGCTATTTTAACACTATTTATCCATCTTCTTGTGGGAAAACAAGAATATTGGTTGGTTGAAGATCACAATGCACATAACCCTTTTCATGAATGCTACAAAGACCTCAATATTGAGCGAGTATAGTGTTGAACTTCAGGTTCGATAATTTACCACCACGCCTCCTTATCACATCTAGCAACGTTTCCAGCTGCATATTCGAGATATAGATTGTAAACAAACCCGACCCTATGTTCATAGTCTATATCTGCTCCTAAGCATTCCACAATCTCTGGTAAACCAGAAAGCTTCTCAAGAATTTCCTTTTTTAGGAGTGAAGAAGAATGTTTCAATATGTCGATTTCACAGCAAAGCAAGGCAAATTAGATGGTGGGAACTGCAAGATATACTGCACCAAAATAACCTTACCAAGAACTCTTACTTTAACCCAATCCAGTGATGATAATGATGATTACGGTTTTCTGGAACTTGCAAAGCCGCAACAGATTCTGAAGTTAGAGGGAAGATGTCTGTAGGAGGTAAAGAAGAAGGGTGCGATCTGGAAAGAAGTTGTATCAAATCTATTCGTTGTTGGATGAGCAAAAACTAAACAATGATTTCTGGCGCTTGAGTTTCTTGGATAAATAATAGTTGCGTTTCATTAGGAAAGTGAAGGGGAAAGTGAGAGAATGAGAGTTTTTGAAAGGAGATTTTGTATATATATATATAGATTATAGAGTCTGAATCCAAGTTGCATCAGGAATTCGTTTCCTATTTTGGTTTTCTATGGGTATTATTTATTGTAAATATTATCTATTTATTTTTTATTATCGATCAGTATATAGAGGGTATTGAAGCCGTGTGAGTCTGAAAGAGTGTTCTAAAGTTGGGATCACCTTTCCCAGTTGGGTTCTCTTCGGGAGTGGTTAATTTTTTTTATTTTAATTTTTATTAAAAGTAGTTTGGATGATGTGTTATAGTGATTAAAAGAAATAAAACTATCTTAGAAGTTCATGAATGGTGTGGCTGCGCTTTTGCTCTTATACTCTTCTTTTGTAATTTTTTTTTTTTTTTTTTTCAAAGCTCTCTTTATATTTATTTCTTAATATCTGCTTTAGCTTCATCCAACTTTTACAGAACATCAATGCTTTCAGTAGTGTCTTAGTGTTTCTTGTTTTGCTGAGTTTCATATGACAATTCTGAGGTTCAAGCATTTCCAGTACAGCGATAGGAGATTGAAATATACTCACATTATTTTACTGCATCCATTAATTAGTTTATAAATGAGAAAACTAATATTGTGAACAAACATTAGTTTCAGGGAATAAGTTTAGGACATGATAATTAAAGAAAATAAAAGATATACCTCAGAATGCATTTGACGTTGAGGAGTCTAAAAATTAGAATACATTCATTTCAGGGAATAAGTTCTGCATCACTCGCTACTTGCTTAATATATTTGATTACTTTCAAGAAATACATGTAGCAGGTTGTGGACTTTGAATGCGTAGAGAATTTCAAGTTTTGTGCAGATTGTCTACTGATCAAAATGAATACAATCTGGAGGATGATTGTCCCCTCAAAAACGCTAAGACATTCAAAGGAATTTTTACAGCAGGGCTATTCTTTTGTACTCTTTTTTTCCCGAATTGTGTGTTCTCTACATGATGGATCTTTATATGTACCTCAGCTGCATTTAATTCACCAGTAATCTACAACGCTCAGCAGTTATGAATGAGGCAGCTTGGTTGTTTGTTGATTGACATAAAATATTTCAGATTGAATAAAGTAGTACTTAAATTTAAATAATTTTCCTAACCGGCTTGTCTATGTCTATAAGATATATCCATGTATACTAATACTAAGAAATATCAGAGTGAACCCGAGTCAATGGAAATAGTAAAATACTGCATAATTTCGAAATGATAGGAAACAAAAGTACATAAATGTTTAAATGAATTGGTAATCAACTGTACATTTGAACATCATTATCAATTTGAAACTCTACTTTTAACTCATTAATGCCTAATCATAGTAAGAGAAAAAACTTTCCCAGGTCATATTCAGTAGGTAGATTTTCCAGAGGTAATGGAGGCTCAGAAACCCAATTAAACAGTCTTCACCAGTAGACTGATACAATCATACACAATTGAAGTTGTTTCGCTCTTGTCATCTCATCTGCATAAGAAGAGTAAATCTGGGTATCATAATCACTTGAAGGCCCTGATAATTGAAACATGAAGTACCTTTGATCTTCATGAAAGTAATACTCATTTCAGTTCTTGTCAAAAGACTAAATTTCTCGAGTATGAGGATTGTTCTTGTTCCCAGAGGAAATAGATCACCAAGGTTCTCAAACTCATTATTGGTACTAAACCAGAAAAAATTGCTTCTGCAAGAGTTAGATTCGGCAAGCATCTTTAGTAAATCATGATCATTCAGAGGTGACTTGGTTCATATTCAGTCCCTGTTCATTTGGACCTTAAACAAACTTACTAGGCCGGTGATTCTGATCAGTATGCTAACTTCATAACATTTCCTCTTTTTTCGAATGCCTTTTCCTAGTCAGTTGATCATTTCTTCGAATTCGACAGAGAACAAACTGATCCTGGCCCTATGTGTATTCATGCATAATCCACTCTCCATCATGTTCTGACCCTTTATTTTCATACCGAAATCTTTTCTTATACCCAAAACTGTTATCTTGAATTTCTTGGGCAGCATCTTCACCCTGCCAAGCACCCAAACCAACTTTCCTGCAAAAAAATTTGCTCTTACTCGATTTTTTCTTCAACGGAGTGAAAATGTCAAGATCCTCCCCCTTCTCTCATCTGTAAAACTCCCAAATTTCCCAAGGTTCTTGACTGCCACAAAGATCGCAATCTTTGACAGTATCACTGGACAATGGTAAACCAAAAAACTTCTTGTGTAAGTAATGACCAATTAGATCAACATCAGTTGGGCGAAACTTATAACCAGGAGGAAGAAAACTAGAACTAGCCATTGTGGAGTTTTCTTTTTCAGCAGATTCAATTTAAAGGTGCAACTACTTCCAACCTGAAAATCAAAACTATATATATATATATAAGATTCCAAATTAATAGACAAAAGAACTATGAAATCTCCAGTAGCATCAACAAAAACAGCAGAGCAAGTTATTAAAAGTAAATTGGAATGGATGAAACTTGGCCTAGAATTGAACTCCTAACCTTTGTAAACCAAACAAATTGTGAATAATTAGTCTGTCATTAAATCATACACATGACTTGCAATGTTATATGAATAAATATTTTCGACAAAATCGAATAAATTTAATGAAAAATCGTGGATAGTCAAAACCATTAACTCTATATTTCATCTATAATGGAGTTGCTACTAAAATGTCTGCATAAAGCATTTTCTCTATCCGTTATCCATTACAGCCTAAGTATTAAACTACGAACGAATTCAATAATTTTAAGCCTTCTGGACAGGGTAGCTAAGTCACCTCCTCAAATTTGTGAAATTGTGGCAACATATGTTTTGGGGATTGTAAATGAACTATAATTAATTGCTTTCTTTGACACATAATTCTGCCAGTAAGCAAATATCCAAAGAATTAATTGATGGTTAGGTTTACAAATTGTTATACTGAGCCAACAAACACAAACATAAACCAGATTTCAACTCTACACAGATTACACAAAACATCCACACAAGAAACGCAAGATTTTTACCGTGGTTCGATTATCCTATTTGGATAATCTATGTCCACGTTGAGCTCCGGAAATGGAGAGCTCACAGCACTACTAATCTGAATAATATCAATACAGTACAAGATCCAACACAACCAGATCAAATTCTCTCTATTTCTACCCAAGAATCAACCCGTAACTCACCCAAGAACTCTCACCTGGAATCCTCAAGCCACAAGAGTAAAACTACCCTCAGATTAACTAACAATCGCTAATCAATCTATCTAGTTACAATGATTTTAAAAAGTGCAGAAAAATCAATCAAGAACTGAAGAACGAACTGCAGAAAAACGCAAAAATCAGATCTAATGTACAGTGAACTATTCCCCTCTTTTATACTGCTGACTTTTTGACATGTCTTCAGCCGTTGGATCTGCACAGCTTGGATGGACAGGATGCACAGATAAATTCAAGCCAAAAACTCTGCGTTTCATTTAATATTAAAGCGGCATCGTTTTTCAGTCTTCACTTCAACAATCTCCACCTTGAAGACTTGAAAACTAATCAGTAGTGCAGTAGACGCTAATCATATCCCTCATAGCTCCAGTTGGTATTGAATTACTCCATGGACAACAACTTCAAGCAATGCTTGAATTTTGCTGGTGTGATGATCTTGGTCCCCATATCGGCTGGATTTTCTTCAGTGGGGACTTTCTTCAGCTCAATTAATCCTTGGGCTACCACATCTCTTACAAAGTGAAATCTTACGTCAACATGTTTGGTTCTCTCGTGATAAACTGGGTTCTTACTCAGATGTATAGCACTCTGGCTATCTAAGTAAATTGTGACCTTCCCTTCAGTTAGATTTGCTTTTGACAGTAACCCCTGTAACCACACAGCCTCCTTAATCACATCAGCAATGGCTATGTACTCTGCCTCAGTTGATGAAAGTGCAACTATAGGCTGCAACTGAGATTTCTAGCATATGCAGTTTCCTCCTAGTGTAAAGTAGTAAGCAGTTGTGGATTTTCTGGTGTCTTTATCACCTGCAAAATCTGAATCTACAAACCCAACAAGATCAAGCACAGTATTGTTCTTACTATACTTTAAACCAACATTCAAAGAACTGGTAATGTATCTTAGAACCCATTTAAGGGCAGTCTAATGTTCACTGCCAAGGTTAGACATGAATCTACTAAGAAGTGATATAGTAAACGACAGATCAGGTCTAGTACTTATCATAGCATACATTAAGGAGCCAATCACATTTGAATAGGGGATATCATTCATTTTTATCAGCTCAGCTTCAGATTTAGGATACTATTCTTTACTAAGTATGAAATGATTTGCCAAGGGCATTGTGACATGTTTTGAGTCATTCATACCAAATTTGTTTATTACTTTCTGCAAATACGCACTCTGTCCTAGTTTTAAGCAATTGTTCCTCCTATCTCTGGATATTACCATCCCTAATATCTTCTTAGTATTTCCCAAATCTTTCATGTCAAATTCTAAATTTAATTTCTTTTTCAGATCTTGTATCCTAGGTTTGGATCTACTGATTAACAGCATATCATCAACATACAGCAAAAGATAAATAGGCAGATTTTTATCAAGGTCAAAGTAGAAGCAACTGTCATACTTGCTTCTCCTAAATCCCAAGCCTGTTATAAAGTGTCAAACCTTTTGTACCACTGCCTGGGGGCCTGTTTAAGGCCATATAGGGACTTGTGGAGAAAGCATACATGGTCAGGGGCCCTAACATCAATGAATCCTATAGGCTGGCTCATATAAATTTTCTCATCCAAATTTCCATGCAGAAAAGCAGTAGTCACATCTAGTTGTTATAATTCTAGATTATGGTGAGCAGAAATAGCTAACATTAATCTAATGGTTTTATATTTCACTACTTGGGAAAAGACTTCATTGAAGTCTATTCCCTCTCTTTTGGTATAGCCTTTGGCAACTAGCCTAGCTTTATACCTAGATGGGTCAGAAATTGAAATACCATCCTTAAGTTTATAGAGCCACTTACATTAGATCAGCTTCTGATCTTTGGGCTTGGGTACCAAAGTCCAGGTTTCGTTTACCTCTAGAGAGTGCATCTCTGCCCTCATTGCTGCTTTCCACTTTTCTTTATCCTTGGACTTCATAGCTTCATCATAAGTCTCTGGTTATGTCCTCTGGACCTCTATACCTGCAAGCAAAGCAGAAAAAATCAGTTATGCATAAGAATAACGAGCTGGTGGCCTTACCTCTCTTCTGGCTCTATCCCTAGCCAGTTGGTACTGTTAGAGGTCAATTGGTTGGTGTTCACATGTCTCTTCAGTGGTTTCTTCTATTGGTTGTTCAGGTTCAGTTTCAGATTCTGTTTGGGTTTCAGTTTCAGTTTGGGTGGAGTGGGGCTGATGTGTGAGTTGCTCCACCTCAATTGATGTACTTCCAGTTGGGTTAAGGTTAAGATCAGTGTTTTTAATGCTTCCTTGATCAGTGGCAGATCCTTTGCAAGGGAATTCACATTCATTAAACACAACATCTCTGCTTACAATAATCTTTACCCCTAGAGTCTCCCTATCCCACAATCTATACCCTTTTGTGCCTTCTTGGTAACTTAGAAATATGCACTTGGTAGACTTAGGTTCAAGTTTTCCTCCTACAATGTGTGTATAGGCAGCACACCCAAAAATCCTCAAATGGCTATGTCTGGTCTTCTCAGACCAGATTTCTTCAGGACACTTTCCATTAATAGCAGTAGAAGGACTCATATTCACAAGATAGGCTGTGGTGGCTAGGGCTTCCCCCCAAAAAGTGTTTGGTAACCTTGAAGTAAACAAGAGACACCTAACCTTTTCTAGTAAGGTACGGTTCATCCTTTCTGCCACACCATTCTGTTGGGGTGTCCTAGGTACAGTTCTATGTCTCAAAATACCATGTTCTTTACAGAAGTTGTCAAATTCAGAATTGCAGAATTCCAGACCATTGTCTGTGCGAAGTGCCTTAACTTTCTTTCCTGGTTGGTTTTCTACTAGTGTTTTCCAATCCCTAAACTTGGTCAAAGCCTGATCTTTGGTCTTTAAGAGGAAGGTCCAGACCTTTCTGCTGTGGTCATCTACAATGGATAAGAAATAGTTATTCCCACCATGGGATTTAATTTTTTCAGGTCTCCAGAGGTCATAGTGTAAGTACTCTAGGCAGTCCGTGGCTAGGTGAGTCCCTTTTGAAAACCGTAGTCTGTGTTGTTTTCCTAACACACAGGTTTCACAGAATTCTAGGTTGCAATGGTGTCTTTCCTAAACCCTCCCTGACTGCTAAGGATGTGCAAACCTTTCTGACTCATGTGTCCTAACCTAAGGTGCCATTTTTCAGTTGCAGTAAGTTTGGTGGGTGACAGAACTGTGCTACAGCATTCTAGGTCAGAATCACAACATAAAATGTAAAGGCTATTCCTCTTTTCCCCTTTGAGAATCAAGTTCTGGTTTTTGTACACATATAAACAACCATTGTTAGCCTCATAGGAACACCCAGCCTCATCAAAAGTTCCTGAAGAAATAAGATTCCTTTTTAATTCATGGATATACCTAACATTAGTCAACTTTACAATTTTTCCATTAGTAAGCTTAAGGGTTATACTGCCTATACCCTTCACCCTACATGCTTGGTTATTCCCCATATAAACAGTTTCAGTTTCTTGAGATTCTAGGTTCTGGAACCAGTTTTTGTGTGGACTCATATGGAAGGAACAGCTTGAGTCCAGGACCCATTCCTTAGCAGTATCAGATGTTGATACTGTCAAGACCTCAGGCTCCCCCCATTGGTTATCACTAGAAGCAAGATTACTCTCAGTATTACTCTGTTTATGTTTCTTCAACCATTCAAAACAGTTTTTCTTGATATGACCAGGCTTATTGCAAAAGAAGCACTTCCTAGTGTCTGATTTTTTATTACTGTTTCCCTTCCATTTTTTCTTGTTTTAAGACCCATGCTGGTTCTGAATAGATTTTCCTGTTTGACTAGATTCTGCCCTACCCTTTACAAACAGGTTACTCCCAGATCTTTTCTGGACGTTAAGCTCTAATTCCCTAGCTTTAAGACCAGCAACTATTAAATCCAGACTAGGTACGATCCCTGAATACTGAAGGGCATTCTTTACAACTATGTAGTCTTCAGTTAAGGAATTTAATAAGATCATTGCTAAACTAGTGTCACCTAGTTCTTGATCAGTACCTTTAAGAATTAAAGTCATCTTAAGGAATTCATCTAAATTATCCTCAACAGATTTAGAACCATCCATTTTGTACGAAACTAAAGCACCCTTTAAAAATGCAAGGTTAGGTGTTGACTGTAAAGAATATAAAGTTTCGAGTTTACCCCATAGGGCTAAAGGTGTTTCTAGCCCATCTACCTTCCGCAAGACGTTGTCTGACAGATTCATCACTATGAGGTTGTACGCTTCCTCATTGATTTCATCCTTCTTCTTCAGCTTCTCTTCTAGCCATTTGGTTTCGTCTTTCTCCAGGGCAATTCCTACCTTGTTGTGGGATAGTAGTGCCTTCATTTTCTTTTTCCAACTCCCGAAATCTATCTTGCCATCATACTGAGTGATTTCTAATCGTGTAGTTGACATTTTTGTGTTTGAACAATTTGATACTGACTCAAGAAACCCTAGACCGAACTAACAATGTAAATCTTGAACGAATTACTAAAACTCAAACCTGAATCTTCACCAAGATTTCCTCAATCAGTGAATTTACCACTTGAATCTGTAAACTAGAACTCAAGATTGCTAACGGAAGCCTTAATTTGAAAAACCCCCAAATTTTAGACAAACCCTAATTTTTCAGAAACCCTAAATCACCGAACAGTCTCCAAATCGATCAAGCCTATTGTCTAATAGCTCTGATACCACTGTTATACTGAGCCAACAAACACAAACATAAACCAGATTTCAACTCCACACAGATTACACAAACATCCACACAAGAAACGCAAGATTTTTACCGTGGTTCGATTATCCTATTTGGATAATCTACGTCCATGTTGAGCTCCGGAAATGGAGAGCTCACAGCACTACTAATCTGAATAATATCAATACACTACAAGATCCAACACAACCAGATCAAATCCTCTCTATTTCTACCCAAGAATCAACCTGTAACTCACCCAAGAACTCTCACCTAGAATCCTCAAGCCACAAGATTAACTAACAATCGCTAATCAATCTACCTAGTTACAATGATTCTAAAAAGTGCAGAAAAATCAATCAAGAACTGAAGAACGAACTGTAGAAAAACGCAAAAATCAGATCTAATGTACAATGAACGATTCCCCTCTTTTATACTGCTGACTTTTTGACATGTCTTCAGCCGTTGGATCTACACAGCTTGGATGGACAGGATACATAGATAAATTCAAGCCAAAAACTCTGCGTTTCATTTAATATTAAAGTGGCATCGTTTTTCAGTCTTCACTTCAACACAAATTACATAGGGTTTTGAAAGCCCTAATTAAGGGGTGACCATTACAATCCTAGAATGACCCAAGTCAAGAAACCCTTAAGGATGACTGAAAAAAGGTGAAAGAAACCCTAGAAACTAAGATAAAAATTTGAATAACCCTAAAGGACCAATTATATTAAACAAGAGCAGATAACATAAACTTGAAATAAATGAGAAAGTGTATAAAAATTTAAAGAAGAAACAAGGGGGAACAGAGACTTACTTGAGTTGAGAATAATAAGAGAAATTAAAAAGAAACCCACAATTTCAGAGCAAGTGATCTCACTTTCAAGAAGAAGCAGAGCTTAAGAGCTTAATTAATAAGTCGTTCTTGGCCAAATGGAAGAAATAAGGAAATAAGTCGTCTAATTAAATAAATAATTTTTATTGACAAAATTTGAGAGGGTTTGGAGTTCTTATAGATGTTGGAGTCGGAAGCACATGAGATGTTCTTGATGCATTTGAAATCATCGCAAATGCATTACAAAAGACCCTGTTCTACATTATAAAACTTAATGTTACAAAAGAAAAAAGAAACCAAATATTATTAGTTTATAGATAGATGTATTTTGGATGATAATACTATCTTAGAAGAAATAATACTATATGTTGACTAGAAGAAATAACGGGTGCATTTGTTTTAATATTTCATACCCTATTCTTTATTCTATTCCCAAAATACTTGTTTGTTTAATTATTTGAGAAATACTATTTTATTTTTTTAATTACTTTTAGACCTTTTAAGTTTATTAATTTAATTAAATACCCTTAGAAAAAAAGTTTAAAAATTAACAAAAACTCTCCCACCCACCCATAGTTGCCAGATTCTGGCAACCATCGACCTGTCACAACGACATAGAAACTATCGAAACTGGCCGATAATTCACCGATCTGTCCTTTTCCGATCAGATTCATAGTAGATTTGGCCGAAAAATACTAGATCTGACGTCAGCAATGACCAAAGAAATGGTTGTCGTTAACTGACAACAACGGTCATACCTTTGGTCGTCGTTGAAGGCCAAATCTGGCCTTTTGCGACCATCGACGGCCAGATCTACTTTTCCGTCTAGATCTGTGGTGGATCTGGTCGGAAAAGGTCATGTCGACGCACGACCGGCCAGATCCGACCGGTCTGAGTATTAACGCCATTTTTCTGCCAAATTCCAGCGGTGGTGGCCAGAATCTGGCACTATTGGTGGGTGGGGATGTTTTTGTCATTTTATAAAATTTTTATATATTGGGGTGTTTAGTTAAATTAGCAAACCTATGAGGGTTTTTTGTTAATTTTTGAATTTTACCTCGTAATACTCACTATATTTAACTACCCAATATTATTCTCAAAATCATATCCAAAATAACAAAACAATCGCACCCAATACTATTTTAGAAGGTCATGAATGGTGTTGCTCTTGCTCCAAATTTCAACTTTCGTTAAAATATATTATTTGAAGGTCTCTTTTTTATTTATTTCTGATGTAGCTTCATCAAACTCTTTAACATACAGCACTCCAAATCAAACACAACAAAAAATTTCTACATACACCAACAAATGTAAATAATGTAGTTCAAGAAAATCATGAAATAATACCGATATGAGAATATCAAGAGCAATAATAATTATGCTCTAACTCCAAGCGAAGAGGCACCCAAAACAATTGAGTGTGCTTACCAAATTTAGGGTCAGAAAGAAGTTTAACATTCTGTAAGATTTCTGATGATTAATCAAAAACAAGCTAAAGTTAAGTAGAAGAAGAGCTGACCTTAGACTATAAGAACATAGCGAAAGAAGAAGATTGAAAAATGAAGAACGAAACAAACAAGTGCAGAAGCTAAACCACATTTGCTCGTATGGTATAGAGCCAAACCCCTCCTCTATTCTTCCTCGAATTGGGTATTGGCCGGAACTATCCGTCTTCGATATCTAGCGAAAATTGGCGGAGTAAGGGATTGGGGTCATTGGGGTGTGGTTTCAGCTCATTGAACATCAATTTGCTTCGAGGAAGACACGTTACTGTGGAGCTCTGGGTATGGGTATTTTGAAATTTTGAGAAATTAGCAGAAGTTTGATGATGACGGCTTCAAGGTTCTTAAAATTGATTGGATTGTTTCGCTTAAAAGGGAATTCCTGGTTTAAGAGCGGGCAAATTTGAATTGATCTAATATTTAAGAGTCAATTAGTCTTGCTTGATTAAAAATACAGACCTTCTTACTTGAGATTTTCTGTTTATATAATAATATGATTTTGAAATGAATCAATAAAATGATGGTAGGTACTTTTATTTGTTCAAGAAAATGTTTCAGAAAATTTGGTACTTAACAGCATGGCGGCATAACCAAAGGTCATACATGACCATATGAAATGCATCATACTTGATTGGAGGTGTATTCCACTGGAAGTGCTTCCGAGCCTGATTCATAGAAACAAAGTATTAATTGTAAGAAAAATATGTTACAGAAAGGATTTTCACATGCACTGCTTCTCTGGCGTTCAGAAGGTTCCAAATAGTCTTAGACAATATAATAGTTGATACATCATATTTGATTAATCTGAAGAAAAATAATTTTTACTCATTGAAGCATATCATTGCTTTTGAAATTAAGGTACATATGAATATGATAAAAAAGTTTTCTTAATTTTACTTACCTTGACTGTGTTTTCATGCAACTTAATGAATTGTTGTGTATTTGATAAGCCTTTAAGAAGCTTCTTCAGCCGAGGAACATCATCCTCCTTAAGAATCAAAGAAAATTTATTCCAATCAAGAATGTCATTGAATGGCAAATCGTAGTTGTCCGACAAGATAACTGCAGAAACACACTATTAAGTGCTCAGCACAGCAATTATTTTTTCAGATGTTTGCTTTCAAGAAATTAGAAACAATGAAGTGTGCCTGCAAAACTGTTCTTGTGCAAGAGTATGAATTTCATACCAGGAACACATCCATAATGGATCGAATCAGCAATGCGAACGCTATTGACTTGGGAACCACGTGGACAGATGCAAAATTTACTCCTATAGATCTTGGTTCGGTACACCATAATGGCATTCTTTTTATCAATGTGATTGTTCTGGATGTCAAGTTCTTTGTCATTCTGCCATTTGTGCACTAGTTGTTTTCTCACTTTTGAATTGCGATAACCTGCCCAAAAAGCAAGGATACTCCTGCAATATGTGTAATTTCTTTCAATATACAGATTCCACTATCACATACTAATTAAAGAATGCTAAGACCAAATATAGTTTGAAATATAAACAATTTGTTGCCATATCACGACCATACTGGTTCAACAAATTGCCAATAATCAAAGTTTTGTCATTCAATTTACCAAGCATGTAATCGCCAGTAAGCAAGGATTTAACTTTATTTTGCATGAAATTTACCTATCCTTTAAGCCAATGTTAGAATCCTGAAGAGCAAATGGCTGCAGAATTTGAGGGAGGGAAACATCCTTGTGTGGAATATACCCAGAATCATATTGTGATGAACACACAACTCGAATTGAATTCTTAATGAGTTGGGGTAGTCCTTCAGTGGCCTTGACGCCAATGTCATGGCAAGTGACAAAAAAGTGATCAGCTCCTTGAGTTCTGTTCCAAAATGGGTACTTGGAAATTAAGCTCTCCACATACTCTGTCACAATGGTAGTCATGTTTCCAGAGGAAACTCCCTGCATGAAGAACAATAAATAGAGAAAGGAAATATGTAATCTGCAAGGCCAATTAAATCAAAATAATACGAGTAAATAGGAACAAGAAACAGAGCAGTATGCAACTTTAGTCTGTCAAAAGTTCAGTATTGCAACCTCAATGATCCCTAATTCCTAATTCAGAATTCCAAGACACCATTCTATATTGTGTTACCTAAAAAGGGATGTACAGCTATATAAAAAGGCACCAAAATAGTATGTAAGCCTTCTACTCTACCAAAGGGATTAGCTATGAACATTAAATTCTATTCACTAGATACTATTATCCATTTAAGCCTCAAAACACTCATCTTCCGCCTTCACGATTTCTGTTTCTGGCTTTGCACGAGCACTTATTTACTTGATTGAGAGAATTCAAGACTAATAATCTAGCCCTGACTTTGTTAGCAATGTGAGATATGTCTCTTGTAAACTAGCATCACACCAACCTCAATGGTGAAAATGATATTTCTTATTAAAGTACAAGACTCCGTATGCTTCTATTTTCTGCCTTATCAAATATTCAAGATAAGCCCTGGCCTAATTGACATTTTGACAATCTTGAAACTAAAACTAAACTTTGAAGGATCTTAATTAATAGAATTTCAGTAATTCATAACTCTGTACTTAATAAAGAGACAATGAAAACCATAACCAATCATACCTTGCCTCTCATTTTGTGACAAGAAATGGGGATAAAGAAGAGATTAGCACTGTTGGGATCATTCGTCAAGAATTGACTTTCTCGGATATTCTGAAAGAAATACCCTTCACTTGCATACTTCCCAGAAAGTTTTCTTGGTGTCTGGTAATATGTATTTGGATCCCCATCTGGGTACACAAAAACCTTAAATTCCCTCTCCATTTGCTCATAGTCCAGCTTAAAAGCCTCCGGTGAGTGAAAGATTTCCCCGTAAATGTCAGAACTTTTACACCAGCCAAGCTTCGTAAACCAACACAAAGAAATATAATGTGAGAAAAAGAAAATGCAAAGAAGCTCAAGAAAATGAGAAAATTAGGAGAATCCTGAACAGAGTTAACCAAATGGAAAGAAAGGAAAGAATTGTAAGAACCTGAGGAGATTTGGAGTTGCCAGATAGAAAATATAGTAGTAGATAGATCAAGGAGAAGACTGGTACTCCTAAAAAGAAGGTTGGCCTTAAGCGTGGAGGGAGGCTTTGGCTGATTGTTTGGAAACTAGGAATCATTTTTGCCTCGGGAAAGTGTTTTTCTTGGAAACTTTTGAGTGTGGGAATTGAATTGTTGAAGGAGACGATGGAGTCAAAACAAGTCAATATTCTGTTTTTGTTGGCGGCAAAGTCAGTTATTATTATTGCTATATGTAACAGCCTACTGACACCGCTTTTTAAGGAGAAATGAAAAAATTACAAATTTATTAAAATATTTTCACAATATCAAAAAGTTTTAATAAATTCTATAAATTTATAGGGAAAATATTTTCAGTATTTTATGGAAGATCAATATATCTTGTATGTAAATTCTATCTTTATTTATTCAAGATAATGACCTGAGATAAAGACTATGTTCCTACATAACTGATTAATGTCATAATCTATTTTTCCGATCCAAAACGGTTGACGTTTCATTAAGGCGAGTCATTAATTAACGAGTTAACATCAAAATACATTTAGAGAGAACAATGATTTTTATGCACTAAGATACCCTTAGTAACAAAGTTGACTTATATTTCATTTATAAGACAACATTAATCCTATTTTGTAATGAGTTTACCCTTCAACGATTAAAAAATGACAAGAGTGATCAGCATTGTTTGGTTAGATTTTTATAATAGCATTTTTGGAAAATATGATAAGATTATTTTTGGTATATTTTTTTAAAATATTTTCTGAAAATATTTAGATTATTTTTAACCTCCTAGGTTTGTTAATTTAATTATCCACAATAAACGTTTATAAATTAACAAAAACACCCCCACCCACCTAATTATTGTCGGTAATCGGCCACCACCGTCGAATGGTGGCCAAAAATCATTGAGACGACGCATGATCGAATGGATTTGGCTAGTCATGCACTGATCTAGCCTTTTTCAAACAAATCTATTATGGATCTGGCAAAAAATAACCAGATCTATAGCCACAAATCTGGCCGTTGACTGCCAGATTTGGCCATAACTTGGCCGTTATCGACGGCCCGGATATCTGACCATTGTCAACGGCCAAATCTTTGGTAGTAGATTTGGCCGTTTCTGGTTAGGTCTATAGTGGATCAGGCCGAAAACAGACAGATCGGCACACGATCAACCAAATCTAGCTGGTCATGCGTCGCTATGATGGTGGCATCTGGCAGGTGATAGTGGCTTGGGTGGATGGAGGTGTTTTTGTTAATTTTAAAAATTTTATTGAGAAAGGTAATTGTTAATGTTTTGAGTTGAATAGAATATGATTGGATTTTAAATACTAAAACAAATACGCATTTTGATAGGATTGGATTGGATAATAGGATAGGATAGTGGGAAAATAGGGAAACAAACGAAGAGGATGATATTGGAATCTTACTTATTAGCTAGGGCTTTTCTGTCTTTCTAACCCAACTTATTTTTCTCTTCTTCTTTAAACAAATCGAGTGAATTCTTGTCATCGATTGTGTTTATTATTATTACATCTTGAGTACTCCTGAGCTTTGTTCATGATTCTCATAATTTTTTGAGAAAGGTTCACCGACATCCTAATTTAATAATAATTTAGAGATGTAATTGAATCATATGTTCTTTTGTTTAAAACTGAAACTCGTTCTAGCTAAGAAACATAGCATTGCGTATTGCCTTCTCTAGTGAATTAACAAAACAAAACATATGGTAATCTTAACCAGTGTTTTAAAACCTGGTTGGTTGAACCAATTTAACCGAGACCCGAGGGCTTCATCAAGCCGGGTTACCCATTTTCCTATTCATCAAAAACCCTAAAAATTGAGATGATGATTGACGAACAACTAAAGACTGAGATGTTGGGGCTTTTGAAGATGAAGGGTCTTTGATTTTAATGGTGCCGACGGAGGTGATTTCCAAGGAGTGAATCGACCAAAAATCAAAGAAAACTGGTGAGAACAACAACTAGCTTTTGTTGACGATTAGCGAGCTGAATAAGGATGAGGTGAGATGGGTTTTGGTCAGAAGACTAAGAGAAGTATTTTCGTGATGATGAGGGAAGGTTGTTGACATCAATCATCAATGGTGGTGAAATCTAGTCAAAATCGAGCTAATTTTGACCAGATTTAGGGTATATTTTCCGGGAAATTGGCTCAAGGTATGATTGGAATTACATTTGGTGTGTCATCAGCAACCAATCAACCACCAATTTGCATTTAGAGTATGTTTGCTAAATTTCAAACCTATTGGGACTTAACTATAATTTTTAGTGGCGTATTTGCTACATTTTAAATTTTTTGACACTCAGTTTGACTAGCCGGTCAAATTCGTTAAAACGGTCAACCTAAGACCCAACAACATTGGCTGGTTTCACCCGAGTTGGTTATTAATGAACTCCTTAGTGTCTAAACCTAGGGCTTTCTTAATAATTATCAAATTTAAATTGATTATTACACAAAATTCATCCTCTTAAAGCAAATATGAATTAAGAAGCATAAATATAATCCTTTCAATTGTAAATAAATAGATATAGAAGCTCTGATTTCAAGCTTTTGACTATGGCATTAGCAATTTTTCCCACAGAGAGAGAAACAATTTTCATTTCAAACATGCATGTAATTTCCTATATATTAACAAGAAAATGTGGTAGACTGACTGTATAATATAATTAACACTAACACATTCCATCCTACATCGATATGAAGTCAAGTCAACTAATCGTTGAGAGGGATAATTATGATTTAATCATGTCTACTTATTATGACCTCTATGAACTTGTAAGTTGCTGAGATTCTCCATCACTATTTGAACTTGGCATTTGCATACATGATAAGTCATTGCTTAGTAAATCCTTCCATTGTTGAGTCACTGTTTTAGTGTGGGTGTAAAACTGAATTCCAGCCTTGCCTGCAATAGAATTTTCCAACTTCAGAAATTTTATATTTATTTGACAAATGTTACGGAAATGCTTGGTAAACAAGTAAAATCAAGCAGCAACAGAAGGAACAAATATACCATCAAAATTGTGATCACCGGCAAAACATGGTTTGGAGCTAGTAAAGGAGGAAAAGGGCGGCAGAAGCGAAATAGGAACATTTATGCCAACCTGAGTCAAACCCAAATCATGTCAATGAATCATTGCGCAGAATTATTTACATGACATGCACATCACTTTGGACAAAACTAAGTCCTAAAATTGATAATTCGCATCAAAATATCAACAGTGGAAAAAATTAAACACATGAGAACCACACAAACCCAAACGGGTTTAGCATTTCAAATTTTCCTACTACATTTGTTGGCAAATGCCAACGAAGAATAACTGCAAAGGTTTTTCTTACCTGCCCAACCTCAATCTCCATCTGAAATTTCCTAGCGGCAACACCAGATGCAGTAAATATAGAAGCTCCATTGCCAAATCTGCAAGAGACTAACATAGATTAAATAAATTAAGATGATCTAAAGTTTCTGGGTTTATAAGGTCAAGAGAATTCAAAATCTGGCATTACCGATTTCCATTAACAATCTCTATGGCATCATCAATGCTGTCAGCCTGACAAACAATAATATCTGACTTAAGATTTTCCTAGTAACCAAAGACCAACATGGACACTTAAAGAAGACATAAGTGACAAACCTGCATACAAAGAAGAATTGGACCAAAAATTTCCTCCTGCACAACCAATGAAAAATATGAAATGAAAAGTCCAGAACTGAACCCTCTTCTTACATTATAAATCATATCTTAGCCAAGGTTCATTTTCAAAACATGATATGGAATACCTTGTAACACCCCATGTTAACTCTAACATCAGACAATATGGTTGGACCCATGAAGTTACCATGCTCATAACCTGGAACCTATGGGTCAATCATAAATTAATAATGTAAGCAAGTCATCTTGGACGTTTTCAAGACTCAAAAGCTGAATTGCAGTTATGAATTTTAATACTAATAATAAAAACAACCAGCAGTGGCACAATTTTTTTTTTTTCTATCAGATTCACATAAGACAAAGAACAATGTACACAGTTTTGTTCCAGATTGTTGATATTCACTAACATACAAGCTGATAATTGTATCCATTAGTGAGATAATATATTAATCACTATAATGACAATCTCCTGACTGCTATGGTGCTAAACAGCATTATTTTTTCAGATGTTGCTTTCAAGAAATTAGAAACAATGAAGTGTGCTGCAAAACTGTTCTTGTGCAAGAGTATGAATTTCATACCAGGAACACATCATAATGGATCGAATCAGCAATGCGAACGCTAGACTTGGGAACCACGTGGACAGATGCAAAATTTACTCCTATAGAACTTGGTTCGGTACACCATATGGCATCTTTTTATCAATGTGATTGTTCTGGATGTCAAGTTCTTTGTCATTCTGCCATTGTGTACTAGTTGTTTTCTCACTTTTGAATTGCGATAACGCCCAAAAGGCAAGGATACTCCTGCAATATGTGTAATTTCTTCAATATACAGATCCATCTACACTACTAATTAAAGAATGCTAAGACCAAATATAGTTTGAAATAAAACAATTGGTTGCCATATCAGACCATACTGGTTCAACAAATTGCCAATAATCAAAGTTTGTCATTCAATTTACCAAGCATGTAATCGCCAGTAAGCAAGGATTTAACTTTATTTTGCATGAAATTACCTATCCTTAAGCAATGTTAGAATCCTGAAGAGCAAATGGCTGCAGATTTGAGGGAGGAAACATCCTTGTGTGGAATATACCCAGAATCATATTGATGAACACACAACTCGAATTGAATTCTTAATGAGTTGGGGAAGTCCTTCAGTGGCCTTGACGCCAGTCATGGCAAGTGACAAAAAAGTGATCAGCTCCTTGAGTTCTGTTCCAAAATGGGTACTTGGAAATTAAGCTCTCACATACTCTGTCACAATGGTAGTCATGTTTCCAGAGGAAACTCCCTGCATGAAGAACAATAATAGAGAAAGGAAATATGTAATCTGCAAGGCCAATTAAATCAAAATAATACGAGTAAATAGGAACAAGAAACAGAGCAGTATGCAACTTTAGTCTGTCAAAAGTTCAGTATTGCAACCCAATGATCCCTAATTCCTATCAGAATTCCAAGACACATTCCATATTGTGTACCTAAAAAGGGATGTACAGCTATATAAAAAAGCACCAAAATAGTATGTAAGCCTTCTACTCTACAAAGGGATTAGCTATGAACATTGAATTCTATTCACTAGATACTATTATCATTTAAGCCTCAAAACACTCATCTTCCGCCTTCACGATTTCTGTTCTGGCTTTACACGAGCACTTATTACTTGATTGAGAGAATTCAAGACTAATAAACTAGCCCTGACTTTGTTAGCAATGTGAGATATGTCTCTTGTAAACTAGCATACCCACAACCTCATGGTGAAAATGATATTTCATTAAAGTACAAGACTCCGTATGCTTCTATTTTCTGCCTATAAAATATTCAAGATGAGCCCTGGCCTAATTGACATTTTGACAATCTTGAAACTAAAACTAAACTTTGAAGGATTATAAGAATTCAGTAATTCATAACTCTGCCTTAATAAAGAGACAATGAAAACCATAACCAATCATACCTTGCCTCTCATTTTGTGACAAGAATGGGGATAAGAAGAGATTAGCACTGTGGGATCATTCGTCAAGAATTGACTTTCTGGATATTCTGAAAGAAATACCCTTCACTTGCATACTTCCCAGAAAGTTTTCTTGTGTCTGGTAATATGTATTTGGATCCCCATGGGTACACAAAAACCTTAAATTCCCTCTCCATTTGCTCATAGTCCAGCTTAAAAGCCTCCGGTGAGTGAAAGATTTCCCCGTAATGTCAGAACTTTTACACCAGCCAGTTCGTAAACCAACACAAGAAATATAATGTGAGAAAAAGAAAATGCAAAGAAGCTCAAGAAAATGAGAAAATTAGGAGAATCCTGAACAGAGTTAACCAATGGAAAGAAAGGAAAGAATTGTAAAACCGAGGAGATTTGGAGTTGCCAGATAGAAAATATAGTAGTAGATAGATCAAGAAGAAGACTGGTACTCTAAAAAGAAGGTTGGCCTTAAGCGTGGAGGGAGGCTTGGCTGATTGTTTGGAACTAGGAATCATTTTTGCCTCGGAAAGTGTTTTTCTTGGAAACTTTGTTGGTGTGGAATTGAATTGTTGAAGGAGACGATGGAGTCAAAACAGTCAATATCTTGTTTGTTGGCGGCAAAGTCAGTTATTATTTGCTTATGTAACAGCCTACTGACACGCTTTTTAAGGAGAAATGAAAAAATTACAAATTATTAAAATATTTTCACAATATCAAAAAGTTTTAATAAATTCTATAAATCTATAGGGAAAATATTTTCAGTATTTTATGGAAGATCAATATATCTTGTATGTAAATTCTATCTTTATTTATTCAAGATAATGACCTGAGATAAAGACTATGTTCCTACATAAGATTAATGTCATAATCTATTTTTCCGATCCAAAACGGTTGACGTTTCATTAAGGCGAGTCATTAATTAACGAGTTAACATCAAAATACATTTAGAGAGAACAATGATTTTTATGCACTAAGATACCCTTAGTAACAAAGTTGACTTATATTTCATTTATAAGACAACATAATCTATTTGTATTGGTTTACCCTCAACGTTAAAAAATGACAAGAGTGATCAGCATTGTTTGGTTAGATTTTTATAATAGCATTTTTGGAAAATATGATAAGATTATTTTTGGTATATTTTTTAAAATATTTTCTGAAAATATTTAGATTATTTTTAACCCCTAGGTTGAATTTATTATCCACAATAAAGTTATAAATTAACAAAAACACCCCACCACCTAATTATTGTCGGTAATCGGCCACCACCGTGAATGGTGGGCCAAAAATCATTGAGACGACGCATGATCGAATGGATTTGGCTAGTCATGCACTGATAGCCTTTTTCAAACAAATCTATATGGATCTGGCAAAAAATAACCAGATCTATAGCACCAAATCTGGCCGTTGACTGCCAGACTTGGCCATAACTTGGCCGTTATCGACGGCCCGGATATCTGACCATTGTCAACGGCCAAATCTTTGGTAGTAGATTTGGCCGTTTCTGGTTAGGTCTATAGTGGATCAGGCCGAAAACAGACAGATCGGCACACGATCAACCAAATCTAGCTGGTCATGCGTCGCTATGATGGTGGCATCTGGCAGGTGATAGTGGCTTGGTGGGTGGAGGTGTTTTGTAATTTAAAAATTTTATTGAGAAAGGAATTGTTAATGTTTTGAGTTGAATAGAATATGATTGGATTTTAAATACAAACAAATACGCATTTTGATAGGATTGGATTGGATAATAGGATAGGATAGTGGGAAAATAGGAAACAAACGAGAGGATGATATTGGATCTACTATTAGCTAGGGCTTTTCTGTCTTTCTAACCCAACTTTTTTCTCTTCTTCTTTAACAAAATCGAGTGAATTCTTGTCATCGATTGTGTTTATTATTATTACTCTTGAGTACTCCGAGTTTTGTTTATGATTCTAATATTTTTGAGAAAGGTTCACCGAACTCCTAATTTAATAATAATTTAGAGATGTAATTGAATCATATGTCTTTTGTTAAAACTGAAACTCGTTCCTAGCTAAGGAAAAATTTCGTCTAATTAAATAAATAATTTTTATTGACAAAATTTGAGAGGGTTTGGAGTTCTTATAGATGTTGGAGTCGGAAGCACATGAGGTGTTCTTGATGCATTTGAAATCATCGCAAATGCATTACAAAAGACCCTGTTTTACATTATAAAACTTAATGTTACCAAAGAAAAAAGAAACCAAATATTATTAGTTTATAGATAGATGTATTTTGGATGATAATACTATCTTAGAAGAAATAATACTATATGTTGACCAGAAGAAATAATGGGTGCATTTGTTTTAATATTTCATACCCTATTCCCAAAATACTTGTTTGTTTAATTATTTGGGAAATACTATTCTATTTTTTTAATTACTTTTAGACTCCTTAAGTTTATTAATTTAATTAAACACCCCTAGAAAAAAAAGTTTAAAAATTAACAAAAACTCCCTCACCCACCCATAGTTGCCAGATTCTAGCAACCACCGACCTGTCACAACGTCATAGAAACTACCGGAATTGGTCAGTAATTTGTCGATCTGTCCTTTTTCGGTCAGATCCATAGTAGATTTGGCCAGAAAATGTCAGATCTGACCGCCAACAACAACCAAAGAAATAGTTGTCGTTGACCGACAACGACGGCCATACCTTCGGTCGTCACTGAAGGCTAAATCTGGCCTTTTGCGACCATCGATGGTTAGATCTGGCCGTAGATCTGGTATTTTCCTACCAGATCTGTGGTGGATCTGGCCGAAAAAGGCCATGTCGATGAACGGCCAGATCCGACCGGTCTGCTTCATAACGCCATTTTTTGGCCAGATTCCAGCGGTGGTAGCCAGAATTTAGCACTATGGGTGGGTGGGGGTGTTTTGGTCATTTTATAAAATTTTTATATATTGGAGTGTTTAGTTAAATTAGTAAACCTATGGGGTTTTTTATTAATTTTTGAATTTTACCTCGTAATACTCACCCTATTTAACTACCCAATATTATTTCTAAAATCCTATCCAAAATAACAAAACAATTACGCACACAATACTATCTTAGAAGGTCATGAATGGTGCTGCTCTTGCTCCAAATTTCGGCTTTCGTTAAAATATATTATTTGAAGGTCTCTGTTTTTATTTTATTTCTGATGTAGCTTCATCAAACTCTTTAACACACAGCACTCCAAATCAAACACAACAAAAAATTTCTACATATACCAACAAATGTAAATAATGTAGTTCAAGAAAATCATGAAATAATACCGATATGAGAATATCAAGAGCAATAATAATTATGCTCTAACTTCAAGCGAAGAGGCACCCAAAACAATTGAGTGTGCTTACCAAATTTAGGGTCAGAAAGAAGTTTAACATTCTGTAAGATTTCTGATGATTAATCAAAAACAAGCTAAAGTTAAGTAGAAGAAGAGCTGACTTTAGACTATAAGAACATAGCGAAAGAAGAAGATTGAAAAATGAAGAACGAAACAAACAAGTGCAGAAGCTAAACCACATTTGCTCGTATGGTATAGAGCCAAACCCCTCCTCTATTCTTCCTCGAATTGGGTATTGGCCGGAACTTTCCGTCTTCGATATCTAGCGAAAATTGGTGGAGTAAGGGATCGTGGTCATTGGGGTGTGGTTTCAGTTCATTGAACATCAATTTGCTTCCAGGAAGACACGTTACTGTGGAGCTGTGGGTATGGGTATTTTGAAATTTTGAGAAATTAGCAGAAGTTTGATGATGACGGCTTCAAGGTTCTTAAAATTGATGGGATTGTTTCGCTTAAGAGGGAATTCCTGGTTTAAGAGCGGGCAAATTTGAATTGATCTAATAGTTAGGAGTCAATTAGTCTTGCTTGATTAAAAATACAGACCTTCTTACTTGAGATTTTCTGTTTATATAATAATATGATTTTGAAATGAATCAATAAAATGATGGTAGATACTTTTATTTGTTCAAGAAAATGTTTCAGAAAATTTGGTACTTAACAACATGGCGGCATAACCAAAGGTCATACATGACCATATGAAATGCATCATACTTGATTGGAGGTGTATTCCACTGGAAGTGCTTCCGAGCCTGATTCATAGAAACAAAGGATTAATTGTAAGAAAAATATGTTACAGAAAGGATTTTCACATGCACTGCTTTTCTGGCGTTCAGAAGGTTCCAAATAGTCTTAGACAATATAACAGTTGATATATCATATTTGATTAATCTGAAGAAAAATAATTTTTACTCATTGAAGCATATCATTGCTTTTGAAATTAAGATACATATGAATATGATAAAAAAGTTTTCTTAATTTTACTTACCTTGACTGTGTTTTCATGCAACTTAATGAATTGTTGTGTATTTGATAAGCCTTTAAGAAGCTTCTTCAGCCGAGGAACATCATCCTCCTTAAGAATCAAAGAAAATTTATTCCAATCAAGAATGTCATTGAATGGCAAATCGTAGTTGTCCGACAAGATAACTGCAGAAACACACTATTAAGTGCTCAGCACAGCAATTTTTTTTTCAGATGTTTGCTTTCAAGAAATTAGAAACAATGAAGTGTGCCTGCAAAACTGTTCTTGTGCAAGAGTATGAATTTCATACCAGGAACACATCCATAATGGATCGAATCAGCAATGCGAACGCTATTGACTTGGGAACCACGTGGACAGATGCAAAATTTACTCCTCTATAGAACTTGGTTCGGTACACCATAATGGCATTCTTTTTATAATGTGATTGTTCTGGATGTCAAGTTTTTGTCATTCTGCCATTTGTGTCAGTTGTTTTCTCACTTTTGAATTGCGATAACCTCCCAAAGGCAAGGATACTCCTGCAATATGTGTAATTTCTTTCAATATACAGATTCCACTATCACATACTAATTAAAGATGCTAAGACCATATAGTTTGAAATATAAACAATTGGTTGCCATATCATGACCATACTGGTTCAACAAATTGCCAATAATCAAAGTTTGTCATTCAATTTACCACATGTAATCGCCAGTAAGCAAGGATTTAACTTTATTTTGCATGAAATTTACCTATCCTTTAAGCCAATGTTAGAATCCTGAAGAGCAAATGGCTGCAGAATTTGAGGGAGGGAAACATCCTTGTGTGGAATATACCCAGAATCATATTGTGATGAACACACAACTCGAATTGAATTCTTAATAGTTGGAAGTCCTTCAGTGGCCTTACGCCAATGTCATGGCAAGTGAACAAAAGTGATCAGCTCCTTGAGTTCTGTTCCAAAAGGTACTTGGAAATTAAGCTCTCCACATACCTGTCACAATGGTAGTCATGTTTCCAAAACTCCCTGCATGAAGAACATAAATAGAGAAAGGAAATATGTAATCTGCAGGCCATTAAATCAAATAATACGAGTAAATAGGAACAAGAAACAGAGCAGTATGCAACTTTAGTCTCAAAAGTTCAGTATTGCAACCTCAATGATCCCTATTCCTAATTCAGAATTCCAAGACACCATTCCATATTGTGTTACCTAAAAAGGATGTACAGCTATATAAAAAGGCACCAAAATATTATGTAAGCCTTCTACTCTACCAAAGGGATTAGCTATGAACATTGAATTCTATTCACTAGATACTATTATCCATTTAAGCCCAAACACTCATCTCCGCCTTCACGATTTCTGTTTCTGGCTTTACACGAGCACTTATTTACTTGATTGGAGAATTCAAACTAATAAACTAGCCCTGCCTTTGTTAGCAATGTGAGATATGTCTCTTGTAAACTAGCATCACACCAACCTCAATGGTGAAAATGATATTTCTTATTAAAGTACAAGACTCCGTATGCTTCTATTTTCTGCCTTATCAAATATTCAAGATGAGCCCTGGCCTAATTGAATTTTGACAATCTTGAAACTAAAACTAAACTTTGAAGGATTAATAGAATTTCAGTAATTCATAACTCTGTCCTAATAAAGAGACAATGAAACCCATAACCAATCATACCTTGCCTCTCATTTTGTGACAAGAAATGGGGATAAGAAAGAGATTAGCACTGTGGATCATTCGTCAAGAATTGACTTTCTCGGATATTCTGAAAGAATACCCTTCACTTGCATACTTCCCAGAAAGTTTTCTTGGTGTCTGGTAATATGTATTTGGATCCCCATCTGGTACACAAAACCTAAATTCCCTCTCCATTTGCTCATAGTCCAGCTTAAAAGCCTCCGGTGAGTGAAAGATTTCCCCGTAATGTCAGAACTTTTACACCAGCCGAGCTTCGTAAACCAACACAAAGAATATAATGTGAGAAAAAGAAAATGCAAAGAAGCTCAAGAAAATGAGAATTAGGAGAATCCTGAACAGAGTTAACCAAATGGAAAGAAGGAAAGATTGTAAAAACCTGAGGAGATTTGGAGTTGCCAGATAGAAATATAGTAGTAGTAGATCAAGAAGAAACTGGTACCCTAAAAAGAAGGTTGGCCTTAAGCGTGGAGGGAGGCTTTGGCTGTTGTTTGGAAACTAGGATCATTTTTGCCTCGGGAAAGTGTTTTTTTTGAAACTTTTGAGTGTGGGAATTGAATTGTTGAGGAGACGATGGAGTCAAAACAAGTCAATATTCTGTTTTTGTTGGCGGCAAAGTCAGTTATTATTATTGCTATATGTAACAGCCTACTGACACGCTTTTTAAGGAGAAATGAAAAAATTACAAATTATTAAATATTTTCACAATATCAAAAAGTTTTAATAAATTCTATAAATCTATAGGGAAATATTTTCAGTATTTATGGAAATCAATATATCTTGTATGTATTCTATCTTTATTTATTCAATAATGACCTGAGATAAAGACTATGTTCCTACATAACTGATTAATGTCATATCTATTTTCCGATCCAAAACGGTTGACGTTTCATTAAGGCGAGTCATTAATTAACGAGTTAACATCAAACATTTAGAGAGAACAATGATTTTTATGCACTAGATACCCTTAGTAACAAAGTTGACTTATATTTCATTATATACAACATTAATCCTATTTTGTATTGAGTTTACCCTTCAACGATTAAAAATGACAGAGTGATCAGCATTGTTTTTTAGATTTTTATAATAGCATTTTTGGAAAATATGATAAGATTATTTTTGGTATATTTTTTTAAAATATTTTCTGAAAATATTTAGTTATTTTTAACCTCCTAGGTTTGTTAATTTAATTATCCACAATAAACGTTTAATAATTAACAAAAACACCCCCACCCACCTAATTATTGTCGGTAATCGGCCACCACCGTCGAATGGTGGCCAAAAATCATTGAGACACGCATGATCGAATGGATTTGGCTAGTCATGCACTGATCTGCCTTTTTCAAACAAATCTATTATGGATCTGGCAAAAAATAACCAGCTATCAGCCACAAATCTGGCCGTTGACTGCCAGATTTGGCCAAACTTGGCCGTTATCGACGGCCCGGATATCTGACCATGGTCAACGGCCAAATCTTTGTGTAGTAGATTTGGCCGTTTCTGTTATTCTATAGTGGATCAGGCCGAAACAGCCAGATCGGCACACGATCAACCAAATCTAGCTGGTCATGCGTCGCTATGATGGTGGCATCTGGCAGGTGATAGTGGCTTGGGTGGATGGAGGTGTTTTTGTTAATTTTAAAAATTTTATTGAGAAGGTAATTGTTAATGTTTTAGTTGAATAGAATATGATTGGATTTTAATACTAAAACAAATACGCATTTTGATAGGATTGATTGGATAATAGGATAGGATAGTGGGAAATAGGGAAACAAACGAAGAGGATGATATTGGATCTTACTTATTAGCTAGGGCTTTTCTGTCTTTCTAACCCAACTTATTTTTCTCTTCTTCTTTAAACAAATCGAGTGAATTCTTGTCATCGATTGTGTTTTTATTATTACATCTTGAGTACTCCTGAGTTTTGTTTATGATTCTCATAATTTTTTGAGAAAGGTTCACCGACATCCTAATTTAAATAATTTAGAGATGTAATTGAATCATATGTTCTTTTGTTTAAAACTGAAACTCGTTCTAGCTAAGAAACATAGCATTGCGTATTGCCTTCTCTAGTGAATTAACAAAACAAACATATGTGAATCTTAACCTGTTTTAAACCTGGTTGGTTGAACCAATTAACCAGACCCGAGGACTTCATCAAGCCGGGTTACCCATTTCCTCATTCATCAAAACCCTAAAAATTGGATGATGATTGACGAACAACTAAGACTGAATGTTGGGGCTTTTGAAGATGAAGGGTCAATGAACAATGGTGCCGCAGGTGATTTCCAAGGAGTGAATCGACCGAAAATCGAAGAACTGGTAGGACAACAACTAGCTTTGTTGACGATTAGCGAGCTGAATAAGGATGAGGTGGATGGGTTTTGGTCAGAAGACTAAGGAAGTATTTTCGTGATGAGGGAAGGTTGTGACATCAATCATCATGGTGGTGAAATCGATCAAAATCGAGCTAATTTTGCCCAGATTTAGGGTATATTTTCCGGGAATTGGCTCAAGGTATGATTGGAATTACATTTGGTGTGTCATCAGCAACCAATCAACCACCATTTGCATTTAGAGTATGTTTGCTAAATTTCAAACCTATTGGGACTTAACTATAATTTGTGGCGTATTGCTACATTTTAATTTTTTGACACTCATTTTGACTAGCCGGTCAAATCGATTAAACGGTCAACCTGAACCCAACAACATTGTTGTTTTCACCCGAGTTGGTTATTATGAACTCCTTAGTGTCTAAACCTAGGCTTTCTTAATAATTATCAATTAAAATTGATTATTACACAAAATTCACCTCTTAAAGCAAATATGAATTAAGAAGCATAATATAATCCTTTCAATTGTAAATAAATAGATATAGAAGCTCTGATTTCAAGCTTTTGACTATGGCATTAGCAATTTTTCCCACAGAGAGAAACAATTTTCATTTCAAACATGCATGTATTTCCTATATATTAACAGAAAATTGGTAGACTGACTGTATATATAATTAACACTAACACATTCTATCCTACATCGATATGAAGTCAAGTCACTAATCGTGAGAGGATAATTATGATTTAATCATGTCTACTTATTATGACCTCTATGAACTTAAGTTGCTGAGTTCTCCATCACTATGTGAACTTGCATTTGCATACTGATAAGTCATTGCTTAGTAAATCCTTCCATTGTTGAGTCCTGTTTTAGGTGGGTGTAAAACTGAATTCCAGCCTTGCCTGCAATAGAATTTTCCAACTTCAGATTTTATATTTATTTGACAAATGTTATGAAATATTGTAACAAGTAAAATCAAGCAGCACAGAAGGAACAAATACATCAAAATTGTGATCACCGGCAAAACATGGTTTGGATCAGTAAAGAGGAAAGGGCGGCAGAGCGAAATAGGAACATTTATGCCAACCTGAGTCAAACCCAAATCATGTCAATGAATCATTGCGCAAATATTTACATGACATGCACATCACTTAGTGACAAAACTAAGTCCTAAAATTGATAATTCGCATCAAATATCAACAGTGGAAAAAATTAAACACATGAAACCACCAAAACCAAACGGGTTTACATTTCAAATTTTCCTACTCATTTGTTGGCAAATGCCGACGAAGAATAACTGCAAAGGGTTTTCTTACCTGCCCAACCTCAATCTCCATCTGAATTTTCCTAGCGGCACACCAGATGCAGTAAATAAGAAGCCCATTGCCAATCTGCAAGAGACAACATAGATAAAATAAATTAAGATGATCTAAATGTTCTGGGTTTATAAGGTCAGAGAATTCAAACTGGCATTACCGATTTCCATTACAATCTCTATGGCATCATCAATGCTGCATCCCTGACAAACATAATATCTGACTTAAGATTTTCCCAGTAACCAAAGACCACATGGACACTTAAAGAAGACATAATGACAAACCTGCATACAAAGAAGAATTGGACCAAAAATTTCCTCCTGCACAACCAATGAAAATATGAAATGAAAAGTCCAGAACTGAACCCTTTCTTACATTATATCTATCTTAGCCAAGGTTCATTTTCAAACATGATATGGAATACCTTGTAACCCCCCATGTTAACTCTAACATCAGACAATATGGTTGGCCCATGAAGTTACCATGCTCATAACCTGGAACCTATGGGTCAATCATAAATATAATGTAGCAAGTCATCTTGGACGTTTTCAAGACTCAAAAGCTGATTGCAGTTATGAATTTTAATACTAATAATAAAAACAACCAGCAGTGGCACAATTTTTTTTTTTTTTTTTTTTCTATCAGATTCCATAAGACAAAGAACAATGTACACAGTTTGTTCCAGATTTTTGATTTCACTAACATACAAGCTAATAATGTATCCATTAGTGAGATAATATATTAACACTATAGGACAATCTCCTGACTGCTATGGTGCTAAATGCCAATCAAGACAACGTGTGTTTGCACACTCTAGTTGTAACTAAAAATCTATCACAGGGTTTTGTGTGGAAGCCAATATATTTCCATGAACAGAATAATTATAATTGTTTAACCCCTTGGTGTGATTGAATCTATAATCAAACAAACCAGGTTCTTTTTTTTTTTTTCATTTGTTTAGGATAAAATCAGTTTCATAATCTTTCACTGATTAATTAGACAGTTTTAGTTTTTGAGATCAAATAATTTCTTCTCGTAACAAATTTTGACAAATAACTCGACTAGATAAAGTTTGACAAGGTAACTGCTTAAGAAACAAAACAACGATACCAATATGTTTCTCCCATCAAGCAATAGTTTTGCACTTCTTTCAAAATCTGTTTGGATCAATCTGCACATCCTTCCTTCACCTGTAAATATTTGATAGTCATTATCACTGTATTACATCAGTGAAATAGAAACAATTAAAAGGTGCAATTTAAAAATGCCACGTGCATACACCCAAAAATGCAACTGCTAACCTTAACAATGACTAGAATGATATACATAGGAAATTTTCTTTCTTTTTTCTTTTTTTTTTTTTTTTCCTTTACTGACAGGGAACAAGAAACAATTTTTGTTCAAGTATATAAAGTAGTGAAAAGGCAATATACTAAAAAAACACAAAAATACAAGAAATACAATTCAAAGAACACCAATCAGAGACTAAAATGGCCTCCCAGTCTCTAGAATCAAGAAAAAAAAACAACTTCATGAATGCACCTGCTTTTTAGAATTATAAAGAAGGAAAGTGATTTAAATTAAAAGATCCACAAATTCTGGTTCTTCTCTGAGAACTGGCAGAGCTAATTATTGATAAAATGCTTAATCATAAATGCACCTGCTTGCTAATACTGGACCAAGGTCTGCATCAAGTTCAGTTCCGCAGTTACTTTGAGTGCTTTGGCACTTCCACTAGTTTATCTTCCCTGCAAAAAGGTTATAAAAAACACTTATACTAGCCAAATCATGTCTATCATTGAATTCCCATAGAAAATATATCATCAATGATTTAGGGTCTAGACCTGATTCCTTTCAAATCTAAAAACATCATTTTTCAAGGACGACAAAACCACAAGACAACTGATACAACACGCGAAGTGCTGGTGTATAACAAGAGGCGTGGGAAGAAGCACAGGGATCAATAGCGTTAAAGGAAGCAGCTAAAGTGTGAATTAAGGTAGGGGACAGGTGGCGAAAGATATGGTGGAGGGATAAATTCTGTTAGAAAGAAATGAATAAAGGAAGCAGCAGAGGAGGAAATGATTATCAAAAACAAAGAAAGTTAGGAAAAACACTTAACAAGAAGACAAATATACCATGGAGTTAAGCTTCCAACAAAGACAACAGTGCTGAGTGCCATGCACTTTTTGGTCCCTGCACCACCAAACCCAGCAGCAACTAGGGCATTCAAAGTAGCATCCATACTTGCATCAGGCATGACAACTGCATGATTTTTGGAACCAATATTGCACTGAAGAAAACAATAAGCTAGTCAATTCTAGTTTATATTAATTATTGCACAGGTAAAATAGTAGACATATTGCTCATAAAAGCTACAAAACGTACCTGAATCCGCTTCCCCTTAGCTGATGCTTTTGCATAAACATTGGCACCATCCTTTAAGGACCAAAAAAAAATATATATATATATAAGTGATGATACAAGTAGCACAAGAATCCTGAGAGGTTTTTGAATGTGATTTCAATGATAGAAGATTTTTGTAAAAATCCTGAGAAGAAAATGTTTACAAGAATTAACAAAGTAATGACACAAGAAGAACAACCATTTCATGTCAATTCAAGTTTGTACGTATATTCTTCAATCATGGAAAATAAACAGTATCATAAATTTAAACTTGAAAATTTAATTTTCATATACTAAAGAAGCAAGCAAAGTATTAAACGACATTTTCATGAGAAAATATCGATTGGCATTTGTTTGTGTTTGTAATCTAACAAGAAGTCATTCTATAATGTTGAACATAAATTTGGTGACTGCATCTGAATATTCAAATGTTGGAAACTTTTGGCACATACTAGGTCTACCATATGAAAGCTATAGGCCAAGGACTACAGAAAGACAACTTGCCAAACCAAAAAAAATATATATCACTAATATTTACAGGTTGATACATTTTCACGGTCCAAAAGTTTACACTGAAGGTTCACAAGAAGTTGTCCATTCCTCCATCTAAAAAGCTTTATGCTCTGCATCACACTCTGAAGAATAACACGATGTCCAGTCATTTATCATTGCATTAGGTCTTTGGCAATCTGCATCTATGGCAAACTCATAATCAAGTATTCTACTTAAATACCCCATATGTTCTATTCAGTCTTTCACCAAATTTCTGATGAATACTGGTTCTGTAAACAACCCACACTCACCACCTTCACTCACACACAGCAATCCAACTAACAGTCAAACCAAGCAATAAACTAAGAATAATGGAAAAAACAATCAATGGAAAATGAAGATAATACTGATATTCAATAAAACAGTAAATAATAGTGATATTCAATGAAACAGTAAATCAAACAAAGCAAAAAAGAACAGCTGGACTTCAAGGGCCAGAACCTCCCAGACAAACACTCATAAATTTCAGAATACCCTTTTCACACTCACGTCCCTCTTTTTATTCCTGACACTCTCAGATTCTACTAACCAATTCTGCCACCTGTTAATCTTAGTAATTGCCCCTTTTTACCCCTTTCTTTTATACCATTGAGACACCTTGGGTCCATCAATTTCATCCACAAATGATGTAAATCAATGGAACTCAATCATTAGAGAACTTATCAACACTGGGCTGTCTTTTTTACTCCAAAATGAGAAATGAAGTCTCTCACTTGATAAGCATACTTTTCCTTCAATCAAAAATGGGTATACCAAGTTACTTGATCATGAGCTTAAGAAAGTTATCCAAGACCATGTTTCGCACATGGATTTCCTATTAATTGTGAACTGGCAGACCTTCAGTTGATAACTATGTGAGACTTTGTGATTTAAGTAAACCATACAAATGTTTGGAAAAGCTTAAAAATGATGTGATGTTGAACTTAAAAGACTCCATTCTTTTCCAATCTATTGAACTCTGTACTCTCATCCTCAATTGTCTTTCAAGTAACCAATACTGTGTTTTCTCTCCCTGTCGAAAACCCCTTACTACCAAACATGTCTGGGGCGGATATGGTTTCACTATGCAGTTCTTCATTGCATGTGTTTTTTCTTTTTTCGGCTTTTGTCAAGTCTTTTTTGTTTTTTTAATTCATTTTTATGTTTATTTTTTTGCTTGTTTTGTCAGCTTGACATTCCAATGTCGTGTAAGCAAACAATTGCCAAAAATGTTATGCCCTCATTTACCATGAATTGTTATGGTTGTTAACTCCTTGATCCACATGAACTAAATGAACTGCTTATAAAGGATTTAATTGAACCAATTGAAACTTCAATAACCAAACCAAAATTTGAATAAACTTGGAGGACCAAGAAATATTTTTACTCAGAAAACACAAATTTTCATTTTTGTTATCAAATCCACTGCAGATTGTATAACATTTGAAACAGTAAGTGAAAAATGATGAAGTAACTTACAGAATTTGGACCGAAAAATGATATGGCTTTAATATCGTCATCATCACAAATAGCATTAACAATCTCCTGCTCAAGACCAAAGTTTGAAATCAAAAAATTAAAGAATGGAAAAGGAAAAATCCATAGAGATGCAGCAGATATCAGAAACATCAAAGCCTAGTTTATGTTGAGCTAAAAACTAATACGTCGACAAGTGAATACATTAAGGCACATTATAGAATAAACAGAAATTAATTTTATTTGTGATATGTTAAGCTTCTAAAATCCACTAACATGTACATAAATTCTCTTTAAAAAGTTTGTCAAATTTTTGTCAAGCAATGCCTCATGTAAAGAGTTTCATTTCTTAATTGAAAACATGTGAATGTCTACAGGAGAGAATATATATATTGCATATGGACCTCAAACACAAACTTGAAGTGTAGACCTCTCTTTTCAAACTGGAAATCTAAGTTGCATCACAGAATTTAAGCACAAAGGCTATATANCCCTGTGTTTACAAGAAAGTGAGTGAGAGCGCAGTAGCATTCCTAGTGTTGTATGTCGATGACATACTTCTGATAGAGAATGATATACCGAACTTGCAGTCGGTAAAAACTTGGTTATCCAAGTGCTTCTCCATGAAGGACTTAGGGGAAGCAGCCTACATCCTTGGTATAAAGATCTATCGTGATAGATCGCGTAGTTTGCTTGGCCTAAGTCAGAGTACATGTATTATCTCGTCAGGCCCAAGATGATTTTTGGCCCTAACACTTATCAATAATTTGCTTGAGATTTCCTTCAATCTGTGCTTCACTAAAGAGCCAAAGGACCCTCAAGGTTAATAATCTATGGTTCTTACATTTACACTATTAACATTACATTAGTGTCAACATAATACAATTTAAAGACTAAAAAAAGGGATAAAGTGATGAACCTTGAACCAACTCTTCTCAGTTAATCACAATTTGTTGATACCAGTCATCAGTTTCGATATCTGATCATGTGTCTCTTCTTGTGGTTTGTGTGGGGAAGTACCAAAATACTACAAACTTTTGAAGAGATTTTGAAGATGTGTCTTTTCTTGTTAAAGATTGGAAGCCTCTGTATTTGATGTTCTGCCTTCATTCCAAGCAATCATATAATGGAATTGGTGGAGGTTCAAGTGATGTTTGGAACCAGATTGGTCTTTACTTGTAAATTTCCAGATGATTCGTAGTTAGCAACCACTCAAAACTGATTGAGATGTGTACATAAAATAAATAGTGTTTTATGATTATCAATGTGAACGAGGATTGCAGGTAGTTTGCAACCACTAAATATTTATTATGTTGTTTTCTTACTCCAGTTTAGTTTATTATTAAGATGAAATTTTGCAATTTTAGTGAGATGTGTATATTTAGGTTGGGGACATAAGTTGTATGGTGTGGAAAAATATAAATTGTCGTGATTCGTTGCTATTTGATTAGTTAATGAAAATTTTGCAAGGTGGTGAGTATTTTATGTGAACCAAGAACCTAATTGCCCTAGAAGTTGTAGTTTGTTTGATTTTGGGGCCTTTTATAGAATTTTTTAGAGAATGTGGGGATTAGGGTTGTAAAATTATAGTATCACAACTTTTCAGTGTATGCCGTGAGGACTAGTGTAAGTTGACAACTGTTATTTTTATGTAAAATATATTTATGCCCATGATCGTGTTCAAGGTATCTGAATTCATTTCATTGTAATCACATAACATGTGAGACTCCGATTGATATGCCTGGTTTGCAATATTATGTACAGGAAAGTGGGATCGGGTATACTTGCCTGAAGATGAAGGCTCCTCATAATATATACAACAAATTGAGGACCAATTAAATACTGTCTTTGAGAAATGAGTAATGAAATGAACATGTTATAAGCATTTGTAAGGTACCCAGTATAAAAATACTGAACATTTTACAATTATAGAGTATACAAGTTTTGATGACAAAAAAAATATTGCTTTAGATTGCAGTATGTTCTACAGAAATGGCCGACGCAAACCCGTGTCGATACCAGGAACAAGACCGATGCATTCGACATCACTTTTCGATTTCTTTTGCATCTTCAATACATGTTTCGACAAGTTTCGGTAGCACTCAATGATACTAATGATAATATACCTGTAAACATACGATATTGTAAAGCATATTTCAATCCCAACACCCATTCCTAAAACAAATATTGGAAAACAAATTCAGATGAAACATTCAATGTATTTGTTTAAAGCTGGAGAAATTTGAGTTTGCGGCAAACTACTGATGATATCTTATTTCAAGTACTAAGATACAATTACTTTCTCGAATTTTTAATTCTCAAGCACAATGACGAAAATCTAGATAAAGCATAGGATTAATGTCAACGAAGTAATTAGATGTTGATATAAGCTTCATTTGGTACAGATATCTCTGCTAAGGTTTCAAGTACACATGGAAAGAATCTTAAAAATCATAAAAAAACTATTATTTCAAAAAGAACCGGCCTACAAATAGAGTACACATTACTGTACAAGAATCTTAAAATAAAATGCAAATAGGTGGGTTGGAATAACACAGCATACATAAATTGACATAATTAAATGGGTTGACAAATTTGTACAGCTAAGGTGGTACAGAAACTTAAAATAGCAATATTATCAAGTTACCAACAATCAATCCATCCGTCAATGTGAAGTCTGGGTTCGTCTTATGAATCTGCCGATACAGAATCTTCAGCTGAAACTCAGTAGAAGTCTTGGTAAAGAGAACTTTGGACTGAGTCATGTTTACACAGAATTCAGGAAACAGATAAATAGAATCCTACCATAGTTTATGCATATGAAAGGATGCTTTTTGTTATGAACATTATAGTTTATATAGTTTTGGATCATGGAAAACAATAATGGAAAAGAAAACAATGAATGAATGAGTGAATTATGTAACAACTTTACCTATTCAAGTTATTACTCTTATTACTATGAATTCCTCCTGAAATCGTGAAGACAGAAGTGTGAATTCCAAGCAGCCCAACTTAGGCTAACTTATTCATAATTAAAAAGAAAACAACAAAAATGCAAAGTTTTGTTCATGAAATAGTGCTACACTCATTCACAACAAATCTGGACATATCTGTTTAGCTAATTCTTCATCTTCCTACTGATCTCTCATCTTCGAACCATTTTTTGAAGTAAAAAAAAAATAGTAAATTAGGCCACAAGATTGCAAAAATTTCCACTAGAGATTTGGCCTTGCGGATTGACTAAGTTGGCACACAGGAAAAAAAAATGACCAAGGAGGAAAATTTTAGAACTTGTATTGTTAACTTTTAGATTCAATGGTCAAATTTCTCACATATAGAAATCCAAAGTGAGCCTACTATCCACGGGATTATCAACTATGTTCGCAGATGAACAACATATGGTATTCACGTTAAAATTTTAACAAAACATTGCATGAGGCAATTAACTTAATATTAAAAATAGAAGTTTAAAAATGAATCACATAAGAGTTCAGCTTTTTGATAGGAAAATTCGTGTTTTAGAGCAAGTAATAAAGAAATTTATCATATAAGACTACAACTCGGATGAACCAAATAGTCAAAGAAAAAATTATGTTGCAAAAGCTTTCTGAAATTTCACAATAACATGAAAAGTTGAAGGCAAGCCACAATACACACCAAGATTGGAAGCAAATTTTTGGGCACCTTTGAGACTAAAACTCATCAAAATCAAAGACTGGCTGCAACTCCACAGCATTGACACTTCGCTCTAAAAGATGAGGAATCATCAACAAAATTCAGATAAGATATTTCAGGAATATATGAAAATGCAATAATCACGGACTTCTGCAGATATTACTTCGATATATATCGGCAGGGAAAGAACATCAGCAATTGAAAATTTTGATGGTCAGTGGTTACTTGAACCGTCTACCAGCAATTGAAAATTTTACTGGAAGCTTGTAATTTTCTCCCCAATGAATGCAATAGAGAATATTGCTCTGAGGCAGATCCTACATTAACAGATGTATGTCAACAGCATTAACAATAAAACGTATTAACAGAACTGTTATTAGAATATTTTTCCATCTCTTTAAGAAAACATATTCAATTCAGTTTTAAAGAGAAAGATGGAGTAAATAAAGACATGAAAGAGCACATGATGTGACCAGATCAGACATTGAGAATTTGAGATAGACAACATTACTGTTCACCTTGGCAGATAACATGACCCAAGTTTTTATTCTTTTTATTTTTTATGAAACTAAAGGAAAAAGATATAAATGTGGACCAGCAGACTACAATGAAGACAAAATAGCATGACCTAATACTGGGTAATATCACTAATGTGGAACATATCAAACATGGAATGATGAATTTATAGAGATGCTTTTATGGCAAAATTGTAGTCCAACATTCCAAGATAAGTGCTTAATGAAATAATGCAGAATCTCGTGTTGAAGATATGATCAATGTCAGGGAAAGAGAAATCTACAATCCAAGTGTTTTAAGGTATCATCATTTTTTAGAGCTTCAAGCCACTATAAGTAAAGACATAACAGTCACCTGGATCCTTCTCTGACGGCTTTAAAATAAACGTATTACGACGTGACAGCAATAGGAAACATCTGTGTATAAAACAAAAATCAAATAAAACGAATAACATCTCTATGATTAAATCATCTTCCCTTCAGGAGCATATTAACAATGTAAGGTTTACCCTTACGCAACAATAAAAAGATTTGTATATTATAAACAATAGCTGAAAGATGAGAATACAAAGCTAACAAAATATGGCCACAACCACTATGCATTCTTCAATTATCACTGATTACAAGCAACACATGCAATTGCTTTCCTGAATTTTTCCCTACACAATATGATTGCTCTCATGTGCTCCCTAGACCAACACTATAGTGCAATTGAAGATTAAAAGGCCATAAAAGGTATGGCAAGCTTACCCATGAAGGGATCATAGCTGGAAAGTCAAAGTAGCAAATCCCACAACAAACACCAAGTGGCTCTCTAATACTATAGGAATCAATTCCGTTTGATACATTGGAAAAGTATTCCCCAATTTGCAGAGTTGCCAATCCACAAGCATGTTCAACTATCTGTACAAGGTATAATCAAACACTTCTTAAAGCACAACATTATCATCTGAAAATTTGTTCAAGTATTAGAAGAGAAACAAAGGCACTAACCAAGTCCATGCAGCAATTCATTGGGTGCATCCTCTAGTGTTTTTCCATGTCCAGTAGTAATGTTCATAGCAAGCTTATGCTAGGACCAATTTGTGAAGAATCAATTTACTCGTAAATTTAGGATACATAAAAATAAGATGAAGAAGTTTCAAAAATTTAACATGTCCGATAAGCTCTTGAAATTTGAACATGATGCGTTGACAAGTGGTAACTAGTGTATTTCTCCATGATGGAAAGGACTGGGAATCAACAGATCTACCTCCAATTAGATTGGGAACCCTCTGACATACGACATGAAGACAAATTCATTATAACTTCAAAGCAACGGAGATAAATAAATAAAACAATCCATTTTCTTTATTTGCTTCTTACCCCAAGTAGTTGGGATAGGCTTTGTTGATCTGAGTTGCGTTGGATTACATCTAAGCTTACCGGAGGGGTGAGTAGCCTCCAAGATGGCTCCATAACGGCTTGATAATTATTCCTTACAACAGACTTTTGAGGTCTTAATGACTTGAAATTTCTCACTGCAAAGAAAAATGTCATCCCCATTGTAAGGAAATTGGAAACTTGGTATAATGATTTTTTAAAAATTCTCAAGTAGACGGACGGGAAAGAGTAAAACTGATCATCACTCTCAGATCAATCAACTTTAATATGACAAAGTTGTAACACTTGTAATATATCTGTTTTCTTGGCGGGAACAACACTCTTCACTTCTGATAACTTCGCTCTCCAAAGACCATTATGAATACTCACTACTTGATCATCTTTAATATGGTAAAAAAAAAGCAACACTAAAACTAAAAAACTGCCCTTCGAAGGCATTGAGAATCTGATAACTCTGCTGTCAAATGACCATTCATCCTCCCTTAACAGCACATCATATGTCATTTGACAATTGAAGAGCTTCAGCTTATTCATAAATCAAATTTTCCAAAAATGAAGAACCACATATTATTGAAGACATCCAGCAATTAAGCATGACAATAATTACTGAATTCTATAATGGCACATTTTTATATCGATATTAGCAACAATTATTTAAATAAGCCTAGCAAATTGTTCTGCTTTCTTACATCAATATTGATAACAATAATCAAAATCAACCTAACAATAAATGATAAAATCCTGACGCATGGCAATGCTGGAGGCAACAGCTAGTGCCTGAAATTAAGATACTCCGAATTAACTTTGTCAATAGATTGAGCAGGCCACATGGACAATAATCCCAAACACATAAAACTCACAAAGAAATAAAAAGGCTCAACCCATCAGAAGAACGTATACTGAATCTGTGTTTGTGCCACACCAAATTGATTTTGCCAAATCAACAAAATTGACCACCAAAATCAAGGGTAGCTCAAAACGGTAACCCAACATCTTGATAGACGTTTCCCGTCAAGTAGAACTGACATGAGTACTAAACAATACCATTCTCTAAAATTAATAGAAAATAAAATAAGAATTCCACTAATCAATTCAGTATACTCGCAAAATGCAAACAGATGTATCAGAACAGCCATTCTCTAAAATTAATAGAAAATAAAGTTGAACGGGCAATTCTTACTGTGAAGCCTTTTTCTTTTCCCTCTTTTGTAGCCCAAACGTGATATTCTAGCCAGATCACAAAATGTCACAGCCAAAGGGAAGAAGTGAAGGAAGGTACGACTTATGAAGCAGGCCATCAAATTGCATTTTGTAAACGGGCACAATACACACCAAGATTGGCAGGAAATTTTTGGGCGCCTTTGAAACTAAAACTCATCAAAATCAAAGACTGGCAGCAACCTCCACAGCATTGACAGTTCGCTCTACAAGGTGTGGAATCGTCAAAAAATTTCAGAAATTAGGGTTGAGAGATGTTAACTTATATGTATGAAACAATTTCAAGTACCCCCCTAGGTAATTCCGTTGTTTCAAATAACCCCCTAGGGGGTTTGGATTGTCGGAAAATGTTCGGAAGGCGATAACTTTGCGATCCGACGTCCGATCGGGGTGTTTTTTTTTTTTAA